>NW_028237686.1:0-110659 GCF_017979445.1 Akebia trifoliata | reverse complement strand
CCAAAACTTCTAGCCCTAGTTTACAAGTTGAAAAATTGTGGACCGTCCATTTCTTGTAAACCATTTTTGATGGGGTTAGAAGTTTTGGAATGGGCTGATTTTTGGTGAGGATGATCTCCTCCCTGTAGAGATCATCCTCACCAAAAATCAGCCCATTCCAAAACCTCTAACCCATGTTTTGAAAAATGTTTTACCAAAATGTTTGTTGCTGAACATTTCCCATATATATATATATATATATATATATATATAGGGAGTGGTTCGGCAGCCCTAAAGTTTGTCAAGTTTGGTGCCAAACATTTTTTATAAATTACTTTTGATGGGACTAGAAGTTTTGGAATGGGCTGATTTTTTGTGAGGATGATCTCTACGATGAAGAGATCATCCTCACAAAAAATCAGCTCATTTTGAAACTTTTAACCCTAGTTGACAAGTTGAAGAATCGTGAACCGTCCAATTTTTATAAATCACTTTTGATGGGGTTAGAAGTTTTGGAATATGCTGATTTTTGGTGAGGATGATCTCCTCATCATAAAGATCATCCCCACAAAAAATCAGCCCATTCCAAAATCTCTAACCCATGTTTTGAAAAATGTTTTGCCAAAATGTTTGTTGCTGAACATTTCCCTCTATATATATATATATATATATATATGGGTCCCGTTCGGCACCCTAAGTTTTACCACACACTTTAACAAACGCGTTTTGTCCTACATGGGTTAGAAGTTTTGGAATGGGCTGATTTTTGGTGAGGATGATCTCTATGGTGAGAAGATCATCCTCACCAAAAATCAGCTCATTCCAAAACTTCTAACCCCATCAAAAATGATTTACAAAAAATGGACGGTCCACGATTTTTCAACTTGTAAACATGGGGCTAAACATTTCGGAATGGGCTGATTTTTGGGGAGGATGATCTTCTAATCATAGAGATCATCCTCACCAAAAATCAGCCCATTCCAAAACTTCTAACCCATGTAGGACAAAAAACGTTTGTTAAAGTGTGTGGTAAAACTTAGGGTGCTGAACATTTCCCTATATATATATATATATAGATATATAGTTCACATGGTATATATATGTATGGGGGGCGTTCAATGGCCAATTTTTTGGCAAAACATTTTTCAAAACATGAGTTTGAGGTTTTGGAATGGGCTGATTTTTGGTGAGGATGATCTCTACGATGAGTAGATCATCATCACCAAAAATCAGCCCATTCCAAAACTTCTAACCCCATCAAAAACAGTTTACAAAAAATGGACGGTCCACGATTTTTCAGCTTGTAAACATGGGTTAGAAGTTTTGAAATGGGCTGATTTTTGGTGAAGATGATCTCCTCACCGTAGAGATCATCCTCACCAAAAATCAGCCCATTCCAATACTTCTAACTCATGTTTTGAAAAATATTTTGCCAAAAAGTTTGCCATTGAATGCTACCCCATTTGTATACATAATTTCTGTTGCTTCGAGAAACTCCGTATTCATTCTCCTCATGCGTCTTTGAGAAAATATATTTTAATTTCTTCAAAACTAGTCGAAGTTTTATATATATATATATAGTATATACGTTCATGAAGAACAATGTGAACACCCGGTCTATGGACCACAACCATAATATATATATGGTTCACATGGTCTATGGACCACAACCATAATATAATATATATATATATAATCATGATTTCTAGGTAGCTTCGAGAAACTCTCTATTCATTCTCCTCATAGGTCTTTGAGAAAATATATTTTAATTTCTTCAATTAGTCAAAGTTATATATATATATATATATATATATATATGTGCACGAAGAACAATGTGAACACACGGTCTATAGACGACTACCATAAATATAGAATAATGTTGGGAGTGACATCAAGAATGTACCCCATATCGTACATCCTAATGTGAAAGTTTGTAGGAATCATAGATGTTTTTCATCGAGATACAAGTCACAAAGTATCTATGGTCCCTGCACACTTTCACATTGATGTGCAATATGAGGTATAATCTTGAGGTCAATCAAGCATGACTCCTTAATCATTTTCTTCATGAGTTTTTGAGAAAATATATTTTAATTTCGTCAATTACACAATAAAAAAATTGCAAAATTGGAACATAAGGTTAAAACGGCATTAAGCCGTTTTTATTAAAAAATAGTATTAAACCGTTTTACTTTTAAAAATCGTTTTATCCGACCCAATATCCGTCTCATTAGATGGAACGAAAGTCTTATAAAACTCTCTCGATCGTCTCTCTCACTTGTCTCTCGTCCTCAGTCGCTCTCTCGTCTCTCTCTCACTCGATCGTCGCTCTCTCGTCTCTCTCTCACTCGATCGCTTTCGATCTCAGTTGCTCTCTCAATCGTCTCTCTCTCTCTCTCTCGATCTTAGTCGCTCTCCCTTGATCTCATTTCTCTCTCGATCTCAGTCGCTTGCTCGGTCGTCTTTCTCGCTCAGTCGCTCTCCCTCGATCTCAGTCGTTGTCCCTCGATCTCATCTCTCTCTTGCTCAGTCGCTCGCACAATCGATCTCTTGGGCTAGGTACTATCTCTAATCCCTCTTTTCTTTATATAGATTGTATTAGGGATTTTGATTTTGATTTAGGTTTTTAGATGTTAGGTTTATGTAATTTTCATTTGCTTGAAATGATAAAAAAGTCAGATCTATGATTTCTAGTTTACAAAATGATGCCTTAAATGATGAATACTTGTCATGAGCTATGGATTTTTTTTTTTTAAACAAAAAAAATCCAAGTGAGACCTTTTTACATAATTACTCCGATAGGAGAATAAATTGTATTGGTGGTTTTTTTTTTTTTTTTTGTTGAATTTAAATGAAAGTGGTGGGTATAATAAATTTGATTTGATCTTTGAAAAATAAAAATAAAGGCAACTTTGCCGAGGTGATCAGATTCTTTATTGATTCCCCCTTTTCCCTGTTGCCTATATTGTAATTGGCTATATTTAGGTGTTTCAGATTGATCAGTTATGTTGATTGATTCATATATTCCTCTCTTAGCCTAAATCTTTTTTAGTTGATCAATATTATGGATGATAGGGTTTTGAAGAGTTTATTCATGTTTAATTGATTCTCTCTTACATGCTTTGTTAAATATTTGATTAAAATTGATGCGATGACCCTTGACCAGCCTCTTGGGGAAGACTTTAACTTTTAAAAATTATAACTATTTCTAAATGTTCTTTAGAATGTTTTGATTTTTAAAAAATGACTCATGTTGGAGTGACCTCAAGCTAAAACCCCATATTGCACTTCTTGACGTGAAAGTGGATAGGAACTATAGATGATTTTCATTCGTATCTTGATGAACAGCATCTATGGTTCCCACACACTTTAACATCAAGATGTGACATTGTCAATTGATAATGTGCCCAACTTTTCCTATAAACAGGTAATACTTTAGTTCCCTACTTTTTGCATCTTTTTTAATATGATTCTTAGTTCCTTCTTGACTCATGTACATTCTTGAGCATTATCACAAAATCAGACCCAAATGATTCAAAATTATGATATACTTTCTCTTTCAATTCAATTCTTAATGACCTGGAGTCTCTAAACTCATTTTAAGGCTGTGTGACACATTCTTAAGAAGTCTCGCTTACATTTTTTTTAGAAGTATTAAAGTTTTCCCTTTGAGCAAAATGTTAGAAAAGTCCTAGAAAGGTCAAACAATTTTATTAAGAATGGTAGATGATGGTCTATCTTCATTATTTGTCCTAGTTTCTCATGAGGATTGCTTCAGCCCCCATCTTTGATTTTCAAATGATCATTACGTTGGGGCTAATTTGATTGATGACTGGTTTAACATGCATCAAGTTTAGTAAAAATTACTGGTATCTTTAATCACTTTTTCTAGTTTGTTCAGATTCACCATTTATGTTTCCAATGAGTGACCACTTAGGTATGGTATACTAATAAAACTTTTCAATAACTGGAACACTAGTATGAATTCGAAGGGTGAAGGAAATTAGTGTTAACAAAATCAATCAGTTTCCAACCATTGTAATCAACCTGGGTTTAATGCTATGTCAAATCTAGGCAAGCCTATAGTTGACACGGCACTGGAACAAAGGTGAGTTCCTAATCATGGGGGAATTGATGGGTTTTGTTAGCATTACTTTTCGAAAATACTGATAATCTGTTTGATACAATGAAAATATTTCTGAATTGATATTCTCATGGAACATCTCTATTATGTATCATTAGAATTATAATAATCTCTTATGTTTTGGTAAAAATATCCTGTAATGATGTGATGAACTATTACATTAGGTGTTGTAATCCTGTTATTCAACTGTATTGTTTATACATAATTGAAGTCCTCGAACACCTAATTCAATTTTCATATATTCATGTGCCAGGAGAACAGTGTGTAGGAATCTCCCATCTGTACACTCTTCTAATTAACCCCAATATTAGATTTGGCTGACCCTGATCTACTGCAATATGGTTGAGTTGAACCATAACAAGAGCGATCGTGGGTTGTCAGCCAATAGGCCAACCAACAGTCGACCTGCTCAAAATTATAGGTCTCAAAATCATAGGTCAACCAAAAGTCGACCTGCTCGAAATCGTAGGTCTCAAAATCGTGGGTTACTCAACAGTCGAGTTCCTCAAAATCATGGGTCAACCGACAATGTAGTTGCTCAAAGTGGTGGGTGGGCCGACAATGAATTTGCTCAAAATGGTGGGTGGGCCGAAAATGAATTTGCTCAAAGTGGTGGGTGGGCAGACAATCGATTTGCTCAAAATGGTTGGTGGGCCGACAATGAATTTGCTCAAAATGGTGGGTGGACCGACAATCGATTTGCTCAAAGTGGTGGGTGGGCCGACAATCAATTTGCACAAAATGGTGGGTGGGCCGACAATCGATTTGCTCAAAGTGGTGGGTGGACCGACAATCAATTTGCTCAAAATGGTGGGTGGACCGATAGTCACTTTCCTCAAAATCATGGGTCGGCCCACAGTCAACTTGCTCACAATCACAGGTCAACCAGCGATGTAGTGGATCACAATCATGGGCCGGCCCACAGTCAACTTGCTCACAATCGCAGGTCAACCATCGATGTAGTTGATCAAAATCATGGGGCCAACACTCAATTTGCTCAAAATCGTGGGTCAACTGGCTATGTAGTTCCAAATCATGAGCCGGCCCACAGTCAACTTGCTCACAATCGCAGGTCAACCATCGATGTAGTTGATCAAAATCATGGGGCCAACAGTCAATTTGCTCAAAATCGTGGGTCAACTGGCTATGTAGTTCCAAATCATGGGCCGGCCCACAGTCAACTTGCTCACAATCGCAGGTCAACCATCCATGTAGTTGATCAAAATCATGGGGCCAACAGTCAATTTGCTCAAAATCGTGGGTCAACTGGCTATGTAGTTCCAAATCATGGGCCGGCCCACAGTCAACTTGCTCACAATCGCAGGTCAACCATCCATGTAGTTGATCAAAATCATGGGGCCAACAGTCAATTTGCTCAAAATCGTGGGTCAACTGGCTATGTAGTTCCAAATCATGGGCCGGCCCACAGTCAACTTGCTCACAATCGCATGTCAACCATCGATGTAGTTGATCAAAATCATGGGGCCAACAGTCAATTTGCTCAAAATCGCAAGTCAACCATCGATGTAGGTGATCAAAATCATGGGTGGGTCAACAGTCAATTTGCTCAAAATCGTGGGCCAACAGTCGACTGAGATTAGCAATAGAGCACGGAAGGTATGGTTTCTTAATTTAGATTTTAGATTTGGATAATGACTTTGTGCCCTTGCTGTGCGTCGATTTATCCCGACTCTTTATAGACTTTTATCAAATTCATATCCATGCTTGTTAAGGTGATGAAGTGAAGGAGAAATGACTTTTTGATTTGATTTTTAATGTTGGGGATTGAAGATAAACGATCCATATTAAAGGATTCAAAAAGAATATATTAGAAACCCCAAGGGGTTGGCTAAATGAGCAATAATTCCTCAGTGCTACCCCCGAGGGTGCACCTTCACTTATGCGGGTGTTGTGGGACTAGTCCTTAGCAAGACCATGGTCTAGGGATTGAGCAAAGCCCCGATACGGGCCGGGCTCGATCCATAGGGAACACTACATCATAATAAAGAAGTTGGGACCTTGATTTTGCGGACAAAACGACTACTATGAGAAGTCATTTTTATCCGACAGATGTCATCAGTCGCCCCAATAAAAACGACCAAATTTTTAACTTGGGTCAATTTTAACAACAAATCGGGACTGTCCTTTGATGATGTTGTTTGGGTCATCTGTCTTTGTTCCCCACGCCCACGATTTACCTTCTCTCTAGAGTTTTACGCTCTCAAGCATCAACTCTCTCTGCCTATTGAAATATTTAGCCCAGCACAAATGAACCACAACCACTAGATTATTAGAGGTCCACCCAATTTTGCATGAGAAGGCCAAATATATTTTTGAAGAGGATTTTCTAAAATTCCTCCTGCAGGGGCAGCTCATGTGTTCCTTAAGGTGCTTATGTCACAATGTTGACTAAAATAACATCGATCTGCAAATTGGAAGACTTCTAAATAGATATGGGTCGAAATTTTAATATGACTAGCGAACTATATATACAAAATTAGTGGGTTTGGGTCAAGCCTAATTGGGTTTGGGTGATAATAGTGTTGACTTGTCTAACACGATTATGAAATGGGTTGGGTTTACGTTAGGGACATATACCCGCATAACCCGTTTTGACATTTTTAGTTATTTTGTTACTAATATGTCATTTTAAATCATGAAACATAGGAATTAATTCAAATATTAACAATTATTTGAAGGTTTTTATTTTTATTTTTTTAATTACTCATTTTTAAATCATATTATTATTTTTTTGTCTCTTTTTTTTTTTTTTTTTTTTTTTGTCAATCTAATTATTTTTTTATTCTTTATTTCTGTTTTATAAGCATGGATTTGGAGAAGCGATGGTGACAAGGATGAAGATAAATTAAGAAGGATGTTTTATTATTTTTATGTTATAGCCATAGGTATGTAATTCTTGTATTAGGCTATGGAAGCATTTTATTTTTCTTCTTTTCTCATCTCTTTAATTAGTTATGATAAACTTGTGGTGACAATACTCGATCTATATTTTATGATACTTAATTTAAATTGGTGGATATTGGTTAGGATTTAAAATGAGCCAATTTCGGTTTGGATCTGAGTATATCCATACACAGATCCAATTTTTTTATTCAGATCTGTATCCATATCTGAATTAGACTTGGAATTTAGTAGTTAAAAGTATATCTAGACCATATTGTCTTCACTAAATCTAAATCCAACTCGACCAAATTACTTGATTCGGTGGGATAATTTCAAGTTTGATGACAAATCCTTCCTTGGAAGGAATAATTATTTTTTCTAGGATGGTCTTAATTTTCTTGTTGAAAATTTATACTTGCCCGTTGGTCTGTGGGTGATATGGTGTAGCTACTTTATGTATTTTGAGGTATTTTGTCATCAAGCTATCGAAGACACGATTGTAAAAATGTGACCCTCTATCACTTCTGCTGGCACAAGGGGTGCCAAATCTGGAGAAGATGATGTCTTTGTGGAAATCAACCATGACCTTGTGATTATTGAACTTACATACAACATCCTATACATGTTTTGTCCAAATACCACTTGTTATGTGACCCTAACGATTGTTTATAATATCTACTGTAATTGAACTTCTAGGAATACGTCTATCATTAGCTAGCATTTGATACAACAAAAATAATTTTATAAACACATTATTCAAATATTTAAACTCAATTTTTTTTTTTTTACATATTAAAATATTTGTTACACCCCAATCATGATTTTGATGATCTATAATTTGTCAACATCGATCAAGATCTTGATCGATATCAACAACAAATTTGTTAATATTTATTTTAATAGATTTTTTTTTTTAATTTCCTTCACAATTTAAGAATATGTGTATATGTAGGACTACTCAGGGATAGGTAACTAACTACCTACTAGTTAGGTTAGCTTATAAAATAAATAGATAAAAAAACTCATCTTTACCTTCCTAACCTATCTCCCATCTTCTAAGAACTTGTCGATGATAGAAAATTTTTTCTCCCAGGAAATTCAATCCTATCAACCAATGGCAACTTCCAATGGCACAAAGTCACGTGTATCAAGGGCTTCCCTAACATGGGTAAGTTTGTAAATTGAGGCTACCCTTGATACAAATTGCTTCAAGCTATTGGTTGTGAGCAATCACGTATGCACACGTGTATTGAATAGCATTTTTAATTTATTAAAGAACCCTTATTAGTTACGGTGCTTGACGTGGTAATCATTGACGAGTCTGCGAGCACTGTGAGCAAAAAAAAAAAAAAAATGACTCTTCAATAAATGGCATTACCCTCTTATCCTAACTAATCTCTATCTTTTCCAATTTCTGATTAATCCTTACATGATTGGGTAAAAGTAATTCACAGTTTTTATTAGTTTTATTTAAGGGAGAATTACCAAATTGGTATAGTAAAATTGAAAAATTACCAAATGGCATACTGTTCATTTTATTAGTTTTATTTAAGAGGAGGTGTTGTCTAAATTTATGCACGCAATTATACGTATCGAAACAAGTAATAAAGTGATAAGACAATATCATTCCTATGAAGACTAAATACCAATCTATTGCTAATTATTAATTTATCTCATTTTAATTTTATCCAAACAAAAGTAAAAATAGAAATAAAAAATAAACAAGAAAATTAACACAAATAATAAATTTGAAGATTAAATTCAATAAATGATGAAACCTAAATTTATAATTTCCCCCAAAAAATCTACTTGATCAAATTCTTTTTCCCTTTATGATAAATTAATCCACTATAATTGTTACCCAAGAGCACTAAATTCTCTACAAACGTCTGTCGATGGTCATGTAAAAATACTCTTCTAAACTAACTCCCTATATGTTTATGAGAATTAAATCAAGAAGAATTAATTAAGAATAAACTCTCACAAGGGATGTACATACAACGTGAGTATATGTTTATCTCAAATTAACGTATGTTATTCTATCTAGGTCATGAACACAAAATAACTTTGTTGATATTATTAAGGTTCACCGATTCAGTTCAATCAATGACCAGTTAATTAAATCGTATTAAATATAGAATAAAATAAATAATCACATGTGGAATTATAGAAAAAAGAAATAAAACTAATTAAATATCATGAATGGGTTCCATTATAACCCTAGAGTAGAAATTAGTTCATCATTGAAAAGAAAACAAAATTACAAAAGTATTCAGCCATTCTTATATTACAAAGTTAAGAGAAGAGTTACAGTTAAGGAAGATAAAACTCAAGAGTCGATCTCCAATTCCTGTCCTCCTTCTCAATCTTCTGCCTCCAAAAAAACCTAGAACTTTTATACTCAAAATAAGGCTTAATCGTTCTTATTTATAAGTATGGAGTCATTAGGGTTTAAGAGTTTTAAAATCCGTCTCTAATTTGGCCCCAAAAATTAACGTGTAAATCTGGAAAGGTAAGTAAGCCATGGCCTCAAAACATGTCATGCCGTAACTTGTATTTTTATATTTATGTTGTGCAATTCTTGAATTCCCGTCGCGGTCTCGTTTTCTATCAAGCTGCGGCTTGAAGACTTTTTAGCTTGTATGCTTAGCTTCCTTCTTCCGAGAGTAAGCCAATTTGGAATCAGAATTTCTTCTAAATGTTTAGCAAATATCCCAATGTTCCATACTATTCTTAAATTGCAAAATAAGCATAAAAATCAAATA
This sequence comes from Akebia trifoliata, assembly GCF_017979445.1. Taxonomy (NCBI): domain Eukaryota; kingdom Viridiplantae; phylum Streptophyta; class Magnoliopsida; order Ranunculales; family Lardizabalaceae; genus Akebia; species Akebia trifoliata. Next base: position 100,867 of record NW_028237686.1, on the reverse strand, counting down.
AAAATATAGAATCACATAAAAATTATAAAACAAATTAAACTTAAATAAAAATAATTAAAAGACTCTACAATTAACAAAATATTATATTTAAAAGTTGTTAATTTGCAGGTATAAAACCCACTTATCAAATACCCCCAAACTTAACATTTTGCTAGTCTTCGAGCAAAACAAACACAAAGAAAAACCTAACTAAGTGAAAGAAATCTAAAACACAAGTGATGATACCAGCCTGATTCTCCACACTTGCCTCAAAGATTGTGCAAATTTCACAATTCTAAAAAAAAGCTTTAGAAATTGAAACAGTTTAGATTTTCAACCCAAATGTCATTTAACCTCACCTTGAACCCTCCACATATGTGCAAACAGTTCCTTATCACTTAATCAATTTTCAACTCAAATCAGTTTATGAAATTAAGAGTAAACACAAGTGATTTCTAGATATTGAAATTGATGAATTCCATAGGCTTACTTTTCATGCTATTCTCCACTAATGTAGGTCGTCACTCAATCAAAAATCAATAGGACTTTTATTCAACTTGTAATGTGTGGCTAGATTAAAGGTAAGATAAAAGAAAATTTTGTGGCTCAAATCACCCCTTAAACACATCAATCTCTTAGGATTCTCATAGAGTACAAGCTAAGATTTCAATAACAAGTCACTTCACATTCTCAATCTTGTTTCACTTCATTTCCCTAACAACCTTTTATTCACCATTTTTTTTCATCAATTTTTTTTTATACTTTTTTTTAAAAATAGCCCACTGCACTCCCAAACTTATCTGATTCAATGCATTCTTTAACAAGAAGGGATGTGGTAATAGTAATTTTTTTCTTTCAACATAAGTACTTTCCAAACCCTCAACTAAATATTCTTGAAACTTTGCCTTCCACATTCCCGAAACTTCACCTTCAACCCTTATTTGCATAGCTCAAAATTATCCAGTAGCAATCAATATGTCTAAGAGGTGATGGGTCAAATTTTGGAAAAATTAGACAAAAAGGCTTGGTTAAAATTGTGGGTGCCAAAGAAAATGGGAAACATGGTTCAATGGGGAAGACTAGTGATAAAATCAACATAGGTAAGCTTAAAAGGCTCAATCGATCCAAGAATGACATAAATCATGTCTTTAATCAAGTGCAACCTAGGATTTCGCCTCGAGTAACAATAAAATAAGTTCTAGAGTTCATTGAGATCATGGATCACACTCAAAAGCATAAACATTCCCCAAGTGTATCAAACAACCAAGTGCATCAATATTATAAGCTCAATGTAAAAGAGTTCAAAACAAGGTTGAATTTCATCATAGTTAAGCACACAGACAAGTTCAACCTCTATCATCTTCTGAAAACTTTGTATATACTCAATCAAAATCATTATCATTGGTAGTAGATTATTATACAAAAATCATCACAAAGTAGCAAAAAAATTTTAATTTTTTTTTTATACTAACTTAAATACACCAAAACCTAAACTTAACACATGAAAGCAAACACAATAATAAAAAAAAACAAAAAAAACTTTTTAGAAAAATACTACTCCCACCTCGAAACTTAGTTATTGCATTGTCCTCAATGTAATCAATTAGAATCAAAGGTAGGTGAAAGAACTTCACTGAAATATTTATTGGCGGTCATGAGTCATCAGCATCATCTGTGCCATCTTCATTGTTATTGTCATTCAGTCCTGGTGGTAGTGATGAAATGGTAAAGCTCGTGATCTATTACTTTTCACAATTGGTAGCTAAAAATCAAGACTCTACAATAAGTAATCGTAACCCAATCACCCACAGTCGAAATGACAAGTATAGCAACTGCATTTGATTATATCCAGCAAGCACCATGTATATCCAACAACCCCCAAAATTTACAGCAAATTAACCTTCCCAACCTCTCTCATTATTACTAAACATTTTACAAACACTTGATATGCACAAAAAATAATGATATCCAAAAATCAAGTATTACCAGCCACTGTCACAAAAGTCCGTACATATTACAGCACCTAACACTCCACCAATCAAACAATCCAAACACTCATTTCAACATCAATCACTGGTTACACCAATCAAACATTCCCACACAACCACCAGTGCAATCAAAACTCAAAATTTTCAATCCAATTAATCAAATATTTATTCACGATATGCAATAGTCGCTAATGGAATGTAATACTTACGAATAAAACTTGATGGAACCCCAATTGATTTGGTTGAATTGGCAAAGAAAGTACTTGGAAGATCTGTTCAAATTTGGTGAAACCGTGTTCACAGATTTGATCTCTATTTGACAACCCTTGAATATTGATAGGGACACGTAGGAATAATGTTGGAGAAGAGGAAGAGAGATGAAGAGTCTTCTGTCGTAGAGGCAAGAAGAGAAGGTTGGTTGTGAAATTGTGTAACATTAGAAATATTAGGGTAAGTGCAACCCTTCTCTATTTGGGTACAAGTTTGGGTCGAGGCCTAATATAATATTATGCCATGGACCGCATTTTTATATTTCTAATCAGTTCTGTCACGAACTAGTGCCTTGGCCTGAAAAGAGTTAAGCCATGGCCTCTTCAAATTAAGAGATCAGAATTGATGTCTGCTTTAGATGAACGAGTAGAAGCTTCTGTTTTTACAATCTGTGTTGCCAATGACTTGTGTCATGTTGCTAATGCATTTGATTTGCTTAGAGACTCCCAACATGTTTCAACAAAACATAATTGAATAGAATTAAAGAGAATTCAAAAATTATAATAAAAGCAAACCAATTAACCTTTTTTTTTTAAATAAAAAAATAACGAAGAATAATGAAATCAAAATAAATGAAGAGATAGAGTTTAGAACACTTGGGTTGCCTTCTAAGAAGCACTTGTTTTAAAGTCATCAGCCCGACTTTGTTTGAAATCATTTCGGGTTTGCTAGATTGATGGTGGATTATTGATGGTCAATTCCCCAAACATCAAAGATCTCCACTTACTTCATGATTGGGTTAAGTGGACGTTGGTGCTCAATAAAGGGCTTTTAATATTCGTTCATACGGATTTTTTGCATACTGGTAGAAAGACAAATCCCTTAATATCTGTTATAGACTATCCCAATACTTTCTTGTAATCTCACAACTACCTTAAATGACTAGGAAGAGACTTGAGCTCTAATGATGACAATTCTTGAGTTGACAACTTCAAATGAGAACTTAATGGTGGTACTTCTAATAATTCAAATTTGGTTTAGAACGAGAGAATTTTGGTGCAGCCTCCAAGTAGTTCACCAACTCTGAACACTCCAAATCATTCTCATTGTATGTATTAATGATTGCTAATTCAAGCTGGTTAAATGGGAGTGTTCCTTTATGGTCATGTCGAACACATGTGTCTACTGCATTAATTCTATAGCAATCTTCAGACTCTTCAGTGGGGAACTTCATAGCTTTGAAAATATTAAACGTCACCTCTTGATCTTGAACTCTCATAGTAAGCTCCCCCTTTTGCACATCAATAAGAGTTCTGCCTATGGCTAAGAATGGTCTGTCAAGAATGATTGGAACATTTTTATCCTCCTCAATATTAAGAACAATGAAATCCACAAGGAATATAAATTTGTCAACCTTAACAAGCACGTCTTCAATTTTCCTCCTTGGATACTTTAGTGATCTATCCGCTAACTTGAGTGTCACAGTAGTAGGCCTGGCTTCTCCTAATCCCAAATTTTGAAATATAGACAGTGGCATTAGATTAATACTAGTCCCAAAATCATACAAAGCTCTATGACTAGGGATTTGTTGGAGGATCTTAGTTCTGTGAACATGATATGAATTACTACAATTAGAAATCAGGAAGAGGTGATTCAAATAAGGGTATTTTCCAACATAATATCAATTAAAAACCTTTAATGCCTTCAAACATAAGAAATAATTTGAGATGGGCGAATCCATACCTCTTTCTTTTTCAAATTTGTTACAGATGACCCTAGTAATTTGAGAGAATCGAGAGAGATCAAAACCCTAAATCAATGATTTTGAAATCTGATTGCGTCTGGAAACCCTAGATATTTTTCTTCAAAATTTGAGATTCTGTGAGTGAGAGATCAAGTGAAGAATTAATGTTCAAAATTAGATCGATTCTGTGAGTGAAAGAGAGTCGATCCAATGAAATCTAATGTGAGTGAAAGAGAGAAAACCAATTGAACGAAAACAAGTGTGAGTGTAAGAGAGAGAGTAGATCGATCGAAAACCAATGAGTGAAAGAGGGAGATTTGATCGAACAAAACCGATGAGTGAGAGTGAAAAAGGGAGATTCGCTCAAACAAAATCAATGAGTGAGAGAGAGAGAGAAGAAAGAGAGAGAGATTTGATTGAAGAAAAACAGAGAAGACAGAGAGAGTCGAGAAAGAGAAAGACAGAGAGAGTGATCGAACAAAATCGAGTGGTTGAGTCGAGTCTAAGGCAATAATATTGATACGAGTTGAGTTGAACAAAAAAACATCTGAGTCGAGTCGAGTTTGAGACCGAAAAAAAACCTTTTTCTCGAATTAGCGAGTGTGGGAATCCGTCGCTTAAAACGACGGCTCAAAACTGTCGTTTTTTTTTTTTTTCTGGAAAAAATGCGTCGCTCTTTACCCATTATGACATAGTGAATGGGATCGCCAACTGAATTAGTAAGGACCTCAAGCTCTTGCATCCCCTGGTGGGAGTTCTTAAAGTTATCCAGAATAGATGGAAATGTTGTTTGTGAATTAGTTGGTATTGTAACGATACGTTTTGTATTTCATTTTTAAGTGGATTTAATGTGAATTGAGTTTCTTAGGTGGTTAAAATTTGATTTCTATGAATGATCTTTATTTTATGAATTTTTTTCTTGATTTTTTCATTACTATTTCAATTGTTGTGATTGGTGAATTAGATGACCATCTTATTATTTGTTAAACCTCTATATTTGATGGTAATAGATTATAGATTTTTATTTTTATTTTTTTATAAACCCATCCTCTAACAATTTGATAGTTAAGGACCATCAAAAAAAAAAAAAAAAAAAAAAAATTCTATGGTAAAATATTTGACATGCATATTTGATGGGTTGGTTTGTCAAATTTCTCAAAATTTGATGGACTGGGCCCGTCAAATATGGGCTTTCTCACATAGTGGAAAGGATTCCTTCAAAATTTGAAGCATGATGGCCGCTTCAAAGCTTTTTCCAATGCCAAATATCCATCCATATACTTTAGAATCGTGATGAATGGACGCGGTTTTGGAACGCGGTTGGGTATGAAGTTGATGCGGCAAGGGCACAGAACCATAGATCTTTTTCATCGGGATACACAGGAAAAAAATGTGCGATTCGGCACCCTTGCCACATCAGCCACGTACCCAATCCTGTGCTTTTATCATTATTCTAAACTTTATTGTTAAACCTATAAAAAGGGAAAAAGAAATAATAAAAACCAAGTGTAATGATTTTCTAACTCAACTCTCGCAGACGAACTCAAAAACTCACTGATGTGGCATTAGCAAGAACCATGGATTTTCAATAAACATGTGCAGTTATGTATCCCGAGGGAAATTTTTTTTTTGGTTCTTACTAATGCCACGTCAGTGAATTTTTGAGTTATTCTGTATGATTGAGTTAAAAAATCAGCACTCAAAGCCTAATTAGTAATACGTAATGATTGATCAAGCTATCGAAGACACAATTGCAAAAATGTGACCCTCTATCACTTCGGATGGCACAAGGGTGCTAAATCTGGAGAAGATGATGTCTTTGAGGAAATCAACCATGACCTTGTGATTATTGGACTTACATACAACATCCTATACATGTTTTGTCCAAATACCGCTTGTTATGTGATCCTAATGATTGTTTATAATATCTGTTGTAATTGGACTTCTAGGAATACGTCTATCATTAGCTAGCATTTGATACAACAAAAATAATTTTATAAACACATTATTCAAATACTTAAACTCAGTTTTTTTTTTTTTTTTTTTACATATTAAAATATTTATTACACCCCAATCATGATTTTGATGATCTATAATTTGTCAACATCGATCAAGATCTTGATTGATATCAACAACAAATTTGTTAATATTTATTTTAATAGATTTTTTTTTTTTTAAATTTCCTTCACAATTTAAGAATATGTGTACATGTAGGACTACTCAGGGATAGGTAACTAACTACCTACTGGTTAGTTTAGCTTATAAAATAAATAGATAAAAAAACTCATCTTTACCTTCCTAACCTATCTCCCATCTTCTAAGAACTTGTCAATGATAGAAATTTTTTTATCCCAGGAAATTCAATCCTATCAACCAATGGCAACTTCCAATGGCACAAAGTCACGTGTATTAAGGGCTTCCCTAACATGGGTAAGTTTGTAAATTGAGGCTACCCTTGATACAAATTGCTTCAAGCTATTGGTTGTGAGCAATCACATATGCACACGTGTATTGAATATCATTTTTAATTTTTTAAAGAACCCCTATTAGTTACGATGCTTGACGTGGTAATCATTGACGAGTCTACGAGCACTGTGAGAAAAAAAAACGACTCTTCAATAAATGGCATTACCCTCTTATCTTAACTAATGTCTATCTTTTCCAATTTCTGATTAATCCTTACATGATTTTGGGTAAAAGTAATTCACAGTTTTTATTAGTTTTTATTAGTTTTATTACCAAATTGGTATAGTAAAATTGAAAAATTATCAAATGACAAACTGTTCATTTTATTAGTTCTATTTAAGAGGAGGTGTTGTCTAAATTTACACACGCAAGTATACGTATCGAAACAAGTAATAAAGTGATAAGAAAGTATCGTTCCCACGAGACTAAATACCAATCTATTATTAATTATCAATTTATCTCACTTTAATTTTATCCAAACAAAAGTAAAAAAATAGGAATAAAAAATAAATAAGAAAATTAACACAAATAATAAATTTGAAGATTAAATTCAATAAATGATGAAACCTAAGTTTATAATTTCCCCCAAAGAATCTATTTGATCAAATTCTTCTTCCCTCTATGATAAATTAATTCACTATAATTGTTACCTAAGAGCACTAAATTCTCTATAAACTTCTGTCGATGGTCATGTAAAAATAGCCTTCTAAACTAACTCCCTATATGTCTGTGAGAATTAAATCAAGAAGAATTCATTAAGAATAAGCTCTCATAAGGGATGCACACACAACGTGAGTATATGTTTATCTAAAATTAGCGTATGTTATTCTATCTAGGTCATGAACACAAAATAAATCTGTCGATTTATTAAGGTTCACCGATTCAATTCAATCAATGACCAGTTAATTAAATCGCATTAAACATAGAATATAATAAACAATCACATGTGGAATCATAGAAAAAAGAAATAAAACTAATCAAATATCATGAATGGGTTCCATTATAACCCTAGAGTAGAAATTAGTTCATCATTCAAAAGAAAACAAAATCACAAAAGTATTCAGCCATTTTTTGATTACAAAGTTAAGAGAAGAGTTAAAGTTAAGGAAGATAAAACTCAAGAGTCGATCTCCAATTCCCGTCCTCTTTCTCAATCTTCTGCCTCTAAGAAAAACTTAGAACTTCTGTGCTCAAAATCAGTTTTCAACTCAAATCAATTTATGCAATTAAGAGTAAACACAAGTGATCTCTAGATATTGAAATTGATGAACTCCATAGGCTAACTTTTCATGCTATTCTCCTCTAATGTAGGTTGTCACTCAATCAAGAATCAATAGGACTTTTATTCAGCTGTAATGTGTGACTGGATTAAAGGTAAGATAAAAGAAAATTTTGTGGCTCAAATCACCCCTTAAACACATCAATCTCTTAGGATTCTCATAGAGCGCAAGCTAAGATTTCAATAACAAGTCACTTCACATTCTCAATCTTGTTTCACTTCATTTCCCTAACAACCTTTTATTCACCATTTTTTTTTCATCAATTTTTTTAATATATTTTTTTTAAATAGCCCACTGCACTCCCAAACTTATCTGATTCAATGCATTCTTTAATAAGAAGGGATGTGGTAATAATAATTTTTTTCTTTTCTTTTTCTTTTAACATAAGTACTTTTCAAACCCTTAACTAAATATTCTTGAAACTTTGCGTTCCACATTCCCGAAACTTCACCTTCAACCCTTATTTGCATAGCTCAAAATTATCCAATAGCAATCAATATGTCTAAGAGGTGATGGGTCAAATTTTGAAAAAATTAGACAAAAAGGCTTGGTTAAAATTGTGGATGCCAAAGAAAATAGAAAACACAATTCAATGGGGAAGACTAGTGATAAAATTAACATAGGTAAGCTTAAAAGGCTCAATCGATCCAAGAATGACATAAATCATGTCTTTAATCAAGTGCAACCTAGGATTTCGCCTCGAGTAACAATAAAATAAGTTCTAGAGTTCATTGAGATCATGGATCACACTCAAAAGCATAAACATTCCCCAAGTGTATCAAACAACCAATTGCATCAAGATTATAAGCTTAATCTAAAAGAGTTCAAAATAAGGTTGAATTTCATCAAAGTTAAGCACACAGACAAGCTCAACTTCTATCATCTTCTAAAAACTATGTATATACTCAATCAAAATCATTATCATTGGTAGTAGATTATTATACAAAAATAATCACACAAAATTTTTAAATTTTTTTTTTATACTAACTTAAATACACCAAAACCTAAAATTAACACATGAAAGCAAACACAATAATAAAAAAAAACAAAAAAAACTTTTAGAAAAATACTACTCCCACCTCCAAACTTAGTTATTGCATTGTCCTCAATGTAATCAATTAGAATCAAAGGTAGGAGAAAGAACTTCCCTGAAATATTTATTGGCGGTCATGAGTCATCAGCATCATCCGTGCCATCTTCATTTTTATTGTCATTCAGTCCTGGTGGTAGTGATGAAATGGTGAAGCTCGTGTTCTGTTACTTTTCACAACTGGTAGCTAAAAATCAAGACTCCACAATAAGTAATCGTAACCCAATCACCCACAGTCGAAATGACAAGTATAACAACTGCATTTGATTATATCCAGCAAGTACCGTGTATATCCAACAGCCCCCAAAATTTACATCAAATTAACCTTCTCAACCTCTCTCATTATCACTGAACATTTTACAAACACTTGATATGCACAAAAAAATAATGATATCCAAAAATCAAGTATTACCAGCTACTATCACAAAAGTCCGTACGTATTACAGCACCTAACACTCCACCAATCAAACAATCCAAACACTCATTTCAACATCAATCACTGGTTACACCAATCAAACACTCCCACACAACCACCAATGCAATCAAAACTCAAAATTTTCAATCCAATTAATCAAATATTTATTCATGATATGCAATAGTGGCTAATGGAATGTAATACTTGCGAATAAAACTTGATGGAACCCCAATTGATTTGGTTGAATCGACAAAGAAAGTACTCGGAAGATCTGTTCAAATTTGGTGAAACTGTGTTCACGGATTTGATCTCTATTTGACAACCCTTGAATATTGATAGGGACACGTAGGAAAAATGTTGGAGAAGAAGAAGAGAGATGAAGAGTCTTCTGTCGTAGAGGCAAGAAGAGAAGGTTGGTTGTGAAATTGTGTAACATTAGAAATATTAGGGTAAGTGCAACCCTTTTCTATTTGGGTACAAGTTTGGGCCGAGGCTTAGTATAATATTATGCCATGGCCTGCATTTTTATATTTTTAATCAGTTTTGTCACGAACTAGTGCCTTGGCCTGAAAAGAGTTAAGCCATGGCCTCTTCAAACTAAGAGATCAGAATTGATGTTTGCTTTAGATGTTGCTACTATGAACGAGTAGAAGCTTCTGTTTTTACAATCTGTGTTGCCAATGACTTGTGTCATGTTGCTAATGCATTTGATTTACTTAGAGACTCCCAACATGTTTCAACAAAACATAATTGAATAGAATTAAAGAGAATTCAAAAAATTATAATAAAAGCAAACCAATTAACTTTTTTTTTTAAATAAAAAAATAACGAAGAATAATTAAAATCAAGATAAACGAAGAGATAGAGTTTAAAACACTTGGGTTGCCTTCTAAGAAGCGCTTGTTTTAAAGTCATCAGCCCGACTTTGTCTGAAGTCATTTCGGGTTTTCTAGATTGATGGTGGATTTTTGATGGTCAATTCCCCAAACATCAAAGATCTCCACTTACTTCATGATTGGGTTAAGCGGACGTTGGTGCTCAATAAAGGGCTTTTAATATTCGTTCATACGGATTTTTTCATACTGGTAGAAGGACAAATCCCTAAATATCAGTTATAGACTATCCCAATACTTTTTTGTAATCTCGCAACTCCCTTAAATGACTAGGAAGAGACTTGAGCTCTAATGATGACAATTCTTGAGTTGACAACTTCAAATGAGAACTTAATGGTGGTACTTCTAATAATTCAAATTTTGGTTTAAAACTAGAGAATTTTGGTGCAGCCTCCAAGTAGTTCACCAACTCCAAACATTCCAAATCATTCTCATTGTATGTATTAATGATTGCTAATTCAAGCTGGTTAAATGAGAGTATTCCATTATGGTCATGTCGAACACATATGTCCACTGCATTAATTTTATAGTAATCTTCAGACTCTTCAGTGGGGAACTTCATAGCTTTGAAAATATTAAATGTCACCTCTTGATCTTGAACTCTCATAATAAGCTCCCCCTTTTGCACATCAATAAGAGTTCTGCCTGTGGCTAAGAATGGTCTGTCAAGAATGATTGGAACATCTTTATCCTCCTCCATATCAAGAACAATGAAATCCACAAGGAATATAAATTTGTCAACCTTAACAAGCACATCTTCAATTTTCCTCCTTGGATACTTTAGTGATCTATCCGCTAACTGGAGTGTCATAGTAGTAGGCCTGACTTCTCCTAATCCCAATTTTTGAAATATAGACAGTGGCATTAGATTAATACTAGTCTCCAAATCATACAAAGCTCTATGGCTAGGGATTTGTTGAAGGATCTTAGTTCTGTGAACATGATATGAATTACTACAATTAGAAATCAAGAAGAGGCGATTCAAATAAGTGTATTTTCCAACATAATATCAATTAAAAACCTTTAATGCCTTCAAACATAAGGAATAATTTGAGATGGGCGAATCCGTACCTCTTTCTTCTTTAAATCTGTTAAAGATGACCCTGGTAATTTGAGAGAATCGAGAGAGATCAAAACCTTAGATCAATGATTTTGAAATCTGATTGCGTCTGGAAACCCTAGATATTTTTCTTCAAAATCTGAGATTCTGTGAGTGAGAGATCAAACGAAGAATTAATGTTCAAAACTAGATCGATTCTGTGAGTGAAAGAGAGTCGATCCAACGAAATCTAATGTGAGTGAAAGAGAGAGAACCGATCGAACGAAAACAAGTGTGAGTGAAAGAGAGAGAGTAGATCGATTGAAAACCAATGAGTGAAAGAGGGAGATTTGATCGAACAAAACCGATGAGTGAGAGTGAAAGAGGGAGATCGCTCAAACAAAACCGAGATGAGTGAGTGAGAGAGAGAGAGCGAGAGGAGAGAGAGCGAGGAGAGAGAGAGACGAGGAGAGAGAGAGAGAGAGAGAGAGAGAGAGATGAGCGAGAGAGAGAGTCGGAGAGAGAGCGAGATTTGATTGAAGAAAAACAGAGAAAGATAGAGAGGGTCGAGAAAGAGAAAGACAGAGAGAGTGATCGAACAAAATCGAGTGGTTGAGTCGAGTCTAAGGCAATAATATTGATACGAGTTGAGTTGAACGAAAAAGCATCTGAGTCGAGTCAAGTTTGAGACGGAAAAAAACCTTTTTCCCGAATTAGCGAGTGTGGGAATTTGTCGAACGACGGCTCAAAACTGTCATTTTTTTTTTCGAAAAAATGCATCGCTCTTTACCCATTATGACGTAGTGAATGGGATCGCCAACTGAATTAGTAAGGACCTCAAGCTCTTGAGTCCCCTGGTGAGAGTTCTTAAAGTTATCCAGAATAGATGGAAATGTTGTTTGTGAATTAGTTGGTATAGTAACGATACGTTTTGTGTTTGATTTTTAAGTGGATTTAATGTGAATTGAGTTTTTTAGGTGGTTAAAATTTGATTTCTATGAATGATCTTTATTTTATGAATTTTTTTCTTGATTGTTTTATTACTATTTCAATTGTTGTGATTGGTGAATTAGATGACCGTCTTATTATTTGTTAAACCTCCATATTTGACGGTAATAGATTATAGAATTTTTTTTTATTTTTTTTTATAAACCCATCCTCTAACAATTTGATAGTTAAGGACCATCAAAAAATTTTTTTATAGCAAAATATTTGACATGCATATTTGATGGGTTGGTCCGTCAAATTTCTCAAAATTTGATGGATCGAGCCCATCAAATATGGGGTTTCTCACATAGTACTGGGAAGGATTCCTTCAAAATTTGAAGCATGATGGCCGCTTTAAAGCTTTTTCCAATGCCAAATATCCATTCATATACTTTAGAATCGTGATGAATGGACGCGGTTTTGGAACGCGGTTGGGTATGAAGTTGATGCGGCAAGGGCACAGAATCATAGATCTTTTTCATCGGGATACACAGGAAAAAAAATGTGCGGTTCGGGACCCTTGCCACATCAGCTGCGTACCCAATCCTGTGCATTTATCATTATTCTAAACTTTATTGTTAAACCTATAAAAAGGGAAAACAAATAATAAAAACCAAGTGTAATGATTTTCTAACTCAACTCTTGGAGACGAACTCAAAACTCACTGATGTGGCATTAGCAAGAACCATGGATTTTCAATAAACATGTGCAGTTATGTATCCCGAGGGAAAAAAAATATTTGGTTCTTACTAATGCGACGTCAGTGAATTTTTGAGTTATTCTGTATGATTGAGTTAAAAAATCAGCACTCAAATCCTAATTAGTAATACGTAATGATTGATCAAATTTAGCTAGTAAAATATGAGTGACCAATACAGTTGAACAGCATGATGATAGATTAGCCAAATAGACTGCCTAAGAGGCCGCCCGTGAGTCCAATCCATGCATTAAAAACCCTTATCAAAAAATCATCCAAAGAGTTCTCTTTTATTCATGAATGGGACTAAAACTTGAAAGAGAGGAAAAAACAAACTCAAAGAAAGATTCAAAAAATTTAAATTTTACTTTCCCAATAAAGCCTTACTGAAAGACAAACTACTAAAAGGTTAAAAACATTTTCCCTTTCAAATCAAATAATCCCCATCTTGTAATCAAGATTTTAAAGGTTCCATTGGTGTTTCCATCGTTATGGTGAAGAAATGAAGAAGAAAATAGCTTTGGCTTAATTTTTGACATATGGGGAATTGAAGATAAAAGGAACCATATCAAAGAATTCAAAAAGAATTTGTTGGTTTAATGACTCATGAGCCGCTTTTCATGTTTCTCAGCCCATGAGGAAAAAGTGTCGAAGAGAAGTAATCTTGGAAGGAGGTTGCAGTTGTCATTTCCTAAAAATTCCACTGAACCAACGGGTGAATAATTTGCTTGCCATAGTATCTATGGAAGAGAATCATCGTCAAAAGCCTCATCTGAAAATTTGGGGTCACTTGAAGAAATAATATTCTTTCATTCATTTTGGTATAAAATTGTCTTTCGTTAACATACTTGTATCCAGGGGCGGATTTAGAGTGGGGGCACTTGCCCCCATAAGAATTTTCAAACCTTTAGTGGAGTATTGAACTATTATGACAGATAATAGTGGCAGATAAAGAAATCTTTCGCTATCGCCCTCACAATTTGTTTTACACTCTTAGTTGCCCCCACAAAAAAATTTCCATTCTTTTGTTGCCCCCCACAAAAAAATTACAATCTTTGTTGCCCTCACAAAAAAAATTTCCACTCTTTTGTTGCCCCCACATGAGTAAAATCCTGACTCCGCCCCTGATTGTATCCATATCTACTCTTATTGCCTCTATTCACATTCATTTTGGAGCAAACACAAATCATATCTATTATTAAGTATAGATATTGTGATAAGGAGAGAATTACAAAAATGGGAATAAACTTAATGAAAGTTACATAATTAGTAAGAAAAAAATAGAAAATAATTTTATATATCAAAAATATTATTATTATTATTATTATTATTATTTTTTAAAGTTCAGTGTCAATGGGATCCTTTTGATACTATACAAAAATTAATTATGATCTAATGTTAAAGTGATGCGGTAGACATTGAGATCCTTTTGGACATTGTACAAAAATAAATAATGATCTCATGTCAAAAGGATCCTGTCGATATTAATTTTTTTCCTTTCTTTTTTAAATGGTCTTTGTCAATGAGATCCTTTTGACATTCTACAAAAATAAATTTTGATCTCATGTCAAAAGGATCATGTTGATTTTAAGTATTTAAAAAAACTAAATAAATAAATTACCTTTTGACATGAGATCAGAGTTTATTTTTGTACAATGTCCAAAAGATCCCATTGACAATGAACATTTAAAAAAAAAAAAATTACTCAATGTCAACAAGATCTTTTTGACATGACAATTTATTTTTTCATAGTATCAAAAGGATCCCATTGATACTGAATTTTTTTTTTTTATTACAAAAAAAATGATATTTTCGACAATAAAATTACAAATTTACTATTCAAAGTTTGTTTACCATTTTGGTAAAATAAAATATTTTCGAAAATGGTAACTTACCATTTTCAAAAATAAGTTCAAAAGTGCTCCTTTTTGGAAATTATTTGATTTTTTGTGCAGGTTTTGGTAAATTTGCCAAAAAAAAAAAAAAAAAAAAAAATAGCAAGAACTTATACCGGATCAAATTGGCCTTCAACATGCTCATTAATATAATGCATCCAAATTAGGTCATTTCAATTTGGGTGATTTTGACATACCACCCTACACTTTGATGAATATTAGAGATAAATCTCACCCCCCCCCCCCCCCCCAAATTTTCAAGTTGATGACATAGATCGCTTGACCTTTTTCATTAATGAGTGACCAACAAAAGATGACGTTTAAGTGAACTAGTACTTGTCAAAAGACTTAAATACCCTCACACTAAATTCATCTGTGAATCAATGCCTTTTAAATTTATTGAAATACCCTCATTGAAAAATGTCAATTATAGTAAATAAGAACATCTAAAAGAATCTGAAACATAAAATGGAACAATGATTCTTTTCAACTAGAGTAATTATAAAAGCACCCCACGAATTAATAAGGGCAATCCACACCATAGACAAATTGTTTTTGTCTTATACGAGTCAAAAAATTTGGAATGAGCTGATTTTGGTGAGGAGGATCTCTATGGTCTGGAGATCATCCTCACCAAAAATCCGTTTATTCCAAAACTTTTAACCCATATAAGACAAAACAATTTGACCATTGTGTGGATTGCCCTTAGTAATTTGTGGGGTGCTTTTATAATTGCCCTTTCAACTAAGCTAGTTGGCATACAACCATCCTATGCCATGCAACCACGGTAACATTTTTTTTTTAAAACATAAATACAAGTAAAACACAAAGATGGTAGTGTAGGCTAATGTGACTACCTAGTAAGATTTCAAATCTTATCAAGGGTTGTTGGGCTCACATGAATCACCACATTGGCATTCCAACACGACAACACTCTAGATTTCATTAAAAAACTTCGATTAAAAAAAAAAAAACCTAACTAAAAAATTGAACTTTTTGGACCAATCAATGGTGTTGAAAATAGACTGCTATCGACCTTCCAAATTTAAAATTAAAATTTATGGTGAAAAATAAGTTTTTTTTTTGTTTGAAAATTTTCTTTTCAAAGTTCTGAGAATTCTGTTATGTGCAATCATGTGGCTTCTTATCATGTTTTTGGATGCCACAAGATGATGGGATTAGGAAATTTCCTTAGTAAGGAAATTGTTTTCACAACACATTCATCTTCTCCAGCTTTTTTTGTTTTATATATATATATATTTTAATTAACGTCCTTTGTGGCTACAATTTCATGGCTGCATCAGATTTAATAAATAATTTTAAAAAAGTCATAAAAAAGGATTGAGTAATGAACTTTCAAATCTTAAATTAAAATCCGAAGTGAAAAATAACTTTATTTTTTTTCAAAAAAGATGCAAAAACTTGAGATTTACAATCATAATTATGACTTTGAGATTACCTTTGCTACCTCTACTATTTTGTGTGATTTATGCAAAGAATGAATGGATGATATCAATTTTCTCTAGGGTTTTAGTATTTATGAAAATGAGAAGTTGAAGATGATAACAAGCTTTTTAAAAAAGAAAACTCAAGACTTTCAATCTTGCACCCTAAATCTGATATCCCATACTAATTTTGATATTAGAGATCTTGATTTTTTTTACTGGATTTTAATTGTGAGGATATTTTAGTCTTTTGATAATTTTTTATCCTCCCAAACATGGGCATGACTTAATCGGAAGGGTATTTCAGCCTTTTGACAAATAGTTATTCTCTTAAAGCATGATTTGTTGTTGATCCCTTGTTAAGGGCAGCTGTCAAGGGATCCAAGTCATCAATTTGAAAATGAGGGGGAGGGGAGGGGTATCTCTAATATTCATCGAAAGGTAGGGGGTATGTCAAAATCACCCTTTCAATTTCAAGAACCTCCCCCCCCCCCCCCCCCCCTTGACACCATTTCATAATCCATCCAATACCAAATTTTCACTCTAAGGATTTGATGATGATCTATGATTTTCAACAACCATCTTTTGATGTTATCCATGTATTATTTTTGTTTCCTTGTAACTTGTAAAGTACTTGTGAGGGATTGATTTCAATATAACGAGACTAAAAATTAATAGCAATAAGATTTGCATCAATACATAGTTTGTACATAAGTTGACCTAAGTCAATAACGAAAGAAAATAAAGCAAAATGCAATCACATATAAAACACAAAGATTTTATGTGGTTCCTTCAAGATTGAGACCGATTAATTATACTATGAAGAGAAAATTCGTAGTTAACATATTATACTCTTTCACTAAAAATAAAAAATTTGTGAGGCTTGAAGAATAATACCTCCTTAATGACCAGTTCTATCAAGCTTCACAAACCATAATATATTCCCAAATTTTTTTAATGTAGATGTGTAGACACCCCATTTTTGCATCCGCCTGATTAATCAACTCGTCAACCCGATTGCAACAGTTCTCAATGATGGATGATTATTCCAATGCTTTATTTGTTACTAGATATATTTCAGAAATCCAGATGAGGTATCTCGAACTGACAAAACTGTAGAAACCACGCTACGCTAGGAAAATATGACCCTAGAAACATAGAAATCATCGTCTTGCAGACAAAAGAAGCTTTACGATAAAAATCACTAAAAGATGACCAGATGACCAAATGACCAAATTATCCCTAACCTTAAAACATCCCTAGAGCCCACACTACGCTTAGAAAAATCCATTCAAACAAATAAAATAACAAATCGAAATCGAGTAAACTATTTTACCAATTTTCATAGAATTCGATAAAATTACGAAAATGCCCCTCATAAAATTCACGATCATTTTGCACAAAAAATTTCATAAATGATACAAACCAATATTTCTATTGAAATCCTTACGAAAAACTAATTTCAAAACATCCTAGAACATTGAAAAACGACTTAAAACATAAAAAGTCCTCTCTAAGGGCAAAATAGTAATTTTACAATTTTAATAATTAAAAATTTTGAAATTAATAAATAAAATATTAAATAATGTAAAGTGAAATATTAATAAAATTAATTTAAAAATTTGAACTAAAAAATCGATCAATCAGGCTTTCAGGCAAAATTGTTGATGGTTGTTAGGATATGTTTTCAAGGACCCCTCCATCTGGGGGCCCAAAGAATTAAAAATATAATAGGGGTTCTCCAAAAATTAAAGTCAATCAAATAAGATTAAAAGTTGACCAAGAAAGACTAAACTCAAAATATTAAAGTAAATCTCATAAGACTAAAGTCAAAACCTTAATCTAAACTAATCAAGTCAATCTTATAAGATTAAAGTAAAAACCCTAATCTAAACTAATCAGGTCAATCTCATAAGACTAAAGTCAAAATCATCTAAACTAATCAAGTCAATCTCATAAGACTAAAGTCAAAACCCTAAAGACTAAGTCAATCTCATAAGACTAAAGTCAAAATCATAATTAAAATCCTAAAAGAAATCCTAATCAAACCCTAATTCTTCTATTTTTTTTTTATAAATAGGAGCCTCCACACCCTATTTTCGGATCCAAGAATAAACCCTAAGAGAAGTAGGTCAAAAAGCTTCCCAGCCTCCCATAAACCCTAATTTTGAAGTCCCAACTCCTTACCTAACACCCATACTTCAATTTTAGCTCGAAAAACACCTAGAAGCCCTTCAAAAATACCCAAAATCCATAAATAAATCTGAAGAATCTAGATCTAAGAAAGAGATACCTTGCCTTGGAGATCAGAAATCAGATCCGGAGACAGAACGAAGCGAGGAATACTGTACAAGAAGTTACTCTGTCAGATCTGAGGGAACGGGAACGTTGTCTTCGGAAAGGTATAATTTTTTTAATTTTTCTTTATTAATTAGGTCTTTTAACAATGTAGTTTATTTGAGAATTAGTAGAGATCGACGTTTATAGGACGGGGTTGGTGCCTAACACCTTCCAAGCCTGTAATTTGATCCCCAAACTCAGTTATTTTTTTAGTAGATTAGTGATTTTTATCTTTTTAGAGTCAATATTCGATTCCTAGACTGTAATAACTAGGTAGCGACTCCTAAACCTCAAAGGTCAAAAGCGGATCTGCTCACCGCCGCACGGATCGAGGGCGCTTTCAAGATGTTACTTCTGAGAGAGGAAATTTATTATTGTTACATGTAGTATTGATCCATCTATGATCAGAAAAGAAAGAAACCTGATGTGGCCTATCCATTGATTCCATCATAGCAATTGGATTTGCCTTCAAAGCTTAGTTAGCAACCTTATGTGGCTTCTCTTAGGTTCATTCTTCTTAGTTTGTGAGGCTATTGGATATGATCTTTCTTATTGGCATTGGGTATTAATGAGCTTAATTATTAATTTGATAGAATTATTGGAAGTCTGTATTAAGAATTGTAAAAGTATTCGATATTTTAATAACTCAATGGAACTATTGTAGTGAAAAGATTCACCTTTTTTGAGCTCGCCTCAGCAACAAATAATTTTCGACAAGAATGTCTATTGGAAGCAGGTAGGTTTGGAAGAGTCTACAAGAGGTACCTTAAATATTGTGCTAAGGTAAATGAGGACTAAGCTATTATGAACTGAGGCCACCTTCTTTTTCTTCTTCTATTACAAAAAAGACTTTAGACATCACTTTTTGTTTTTTGTTTTTTTTGAAAAAATAACATTTAAAGTGCAATTTTCACGGGGGGAGGGATTGCACCTAAATGTGAGGGACTTTAGATATCAGTTTATATATAAACGTTAGACATCAATTTTGGGAAAATTGATGTCTAAAATCTCTTTTTATGTGCACATTTTCATTAGAAGACTAGACATCATCACTCCTATAAACATCGTTTTAAAACCGCTTTCTAAAGTCTTTTGGATGAATGGTTCAATCCAAACTCTCTGAGGGGTTTGCCAAGCTTGGTCCTACTTGGGATAAGACTATGCTATTGCGAGGATCCGTGGGGGGGACATATAGGTCTCATGCCCTGAAGTATACAAGAACAAGTAAGCTGACCTTGAAATTGAATATTTACAGTTTTGGAGTTGTTTTACTAGAGTTAATCACAGGACGAAGAGCCATCGACACTAGGAGGCCAATTGAAGAACACAATTTAGTTTCTTGGGTAATTTTCTTCCTTTCTCTTTTTTGTATCTCCATAATTCCTTGAATGTGAATCCATCTGAGGTTTGATTTTCTATGAATTGGAGTTTGGGAATAATGTCGATGAAATAAAAGCAGTTATTCTACAAGAAGTCAATGCATCATTTTCAGTTAAAAAATATGACTCATCATAAATCACCATTGTAAATTTATTCAGTCTAACCTACAACTAAATTTCAATCAAAAGCCACTACCTTTGTACACCAAACACTCTTAAATAAAATGATAGGTTTTGAATAATGATTTTCTGACGCCTCCTTTAACACACACCCTTGACATGGCATGTGCAGGAACCATAGATTCGTTCCTTTGGATACACAGCTGCACATATTTATGGGGATGTACAATTGTGTATCCCAAGGGGACAATCTATGGTTCTAGCCCATGCCATGCACGTTAGGGGGCGTGTGCCAGAAGGGGGGCCTTAGAAAATCATGATTCTAGTAGTCTTCAAATATTCAGTAATTCACCAAAACGTGCACCGAAAATTGAAAAATTATCAAAATGGTGTACTATTCAAATTAATTACCAAAATGGTAGTTTACCATTTTGGTAAATAAGTTATTTTACCAAAACAGTAAAAATTTGAAACGAACAATAATTTCATAATAAAAATACCCTTTTAGCTTTGTTTTATAAAACAATATACATATCCCCCTAATAGCTTTGAGCAAGCATAGAATTATTCAATGGCTTACTTTACTATATATCAAAAGCTAGTAAGTAGCATCTTCATAATTTTAATCGAATTTAGAAGGTTGATTTCGATTAACATATAACTTTTCTTTCATCAGCCATGGATATTGTTTGAGCTTTTTCAAATACTATGTGATAATTTTTACGAATGTGTTGGTGAGCCTTACTGTATACCTTATATCTCTGTCCTTGTTGAACAATGCAGTCATATCTACCTTGTATTCAAGTTGATTGAAACCATGTTCCAAAATCATTTATTTGCCTTGTTTCTTCAATATTTACTTGGTGTCAATTTTGTTATTCTGCTGAGCAGGTGCGACCATTTTTCAAGCGAGACGAAGATAGTTCGGATGAATGCCAAAGTGTTGTTTCTGAAGACATAGAAAGGGATTCAAATTCAAGGGAAGGACACAACAAGCGATCCAATTGGATAACCCTCAGTCGATGCAATAGTATTTAATTTCAAGGTAGCTTCAAGGAACTCATTCATTTTCCTCGTTAGTTATCTTTGAGAATATATATATATATATATAAAAAGGTTGCATGGTCTGAAAGACCATGCAAAGCCTAGACCGAATGAATGAAAATGTGACATTTGACCTTTAATTAACTGGAGGCCAACAACCTTGGTTAATAAGATAATTCAGCAGACTCAAACGTGTTACTCTCATGTAACTAATATAGTAAAATTTTAAGTCTTACAAACGATCTATTTACCCAAATGGATTACCACATCAACAATTCTGACAGCCCTCTAAATTTCATCAAAAAGCTTAGATCCAAAAAATAAAATAAAATTGAATTTTGTTTTCTTTGAGCTTGATCCAAGGTTTTGAAAATGGATGGCCATCAAACTTCCACTTAACTCCCAAACTTAAAATAAAAATTCAACGATGAAAAATAACACTTATAGTTTAAAAAAAAAAGATTCAAAACTCATAGAATTGTGTTCTCTACAACTGTGAAGCATCAATCATGTGTTTGGATGCCACAATGTGATCCCAAGGACTCTTAGTAAGGGTGAAATCCTTACTAACTTTGTAACGGACTCTTATATATACGGCATCCTCAATTTACATTATAGTAGGGATCCAGTCAGGTGTCTCCTTCCTAAGCAAGGTCAGGTTGCATCCCATTTTATGTGCAATGGTTTTTTGGGACCCACTGATCATATGTGGTCCATCCCTTGGTGAAACTACATACCAAAAATCATAGTGTTTAATAACTTGTATCCACTAGATCTAATCTGTTGAAAAAGAAAATTAAATCCAACGATTAGAAATCATTCTTAAAACAATGTTATAATCAAGGGATGTACATCACCAATCAAACTGAAATTTTGTGTGTAGATTTACCAAGGGAGGGACTGCACATCCATACGGTCAGTGGGTCACAAAAAAATGCCATGTGGCATTAAATGGGTGCTACCTGAATGGATCAGGAACGGATACTTTGTAGCTTCATTTCCTATAGCGCCCCTGTAGCACTTCTTCTACAGCCCACAAAACATCACATTTAAAAAATAATAACATTTCAGATCTCTTGAACTGGCTCTGTAGATCAGATTTGGAAAAAAATAAAATAAAATAAAAGTTTTTTTTTTTTTAATATAATCCAAGATTTTGAAAATGAACGGTCGGTCATTCAACCTCCAACTTTCAAACGTTAATGTTCAACGGTTCAAGTTGAGTTTGCTGTTAACATGGCACGTATTAGAGATCGAACGGTGTAATGTCTCTTATTAGAAAAAAGTACTCATCAAATCCTATCTATTCCAAGATTTTTTCAAGTCTGCTTTCGTACTCAAGTTAACCATCCACGTGGGACATTTTTATTGGTACCGTCCAGGTAACCACTTAGTCCTCGGTCTAGGTAAGTGGGCCTATATGTGTATATATATATATATATATATATATATAGGGGGCGGTTCAAGGGCCATATGAGAAAACATATGAAAAAACTTTCATTTTTCAAAATAAGAGTTAGAGGTTTTGGATTGAGTGAATTTTTTGCAAGGATGGTCACTACGATGAAAAGATCATCCTCACAAAAAATCAGCTCAATCAGAAACTTCTAAATCCATCAAAATTGATTTACAAATTAGTGATAAAAATTGGTAAAAAATCGACGGTCCACATTCTAAATCACTTTTAATGGGGTTAGAAGTTTCAGATTGGGCTGATTTTTTTTTTTTTTTGGATGATTCCCATCATAGAGATCATCCTCACAAAAAATCAGCTCAATCTAAAATTTCTAACTCATATTTTAAAATTTTATTAAAAACGAAAGTTTTTACATATGTTTTCTCATATGGCCCTTGAACCTGACCCATATATATATATATATGAAAATGCTGAAGTGACATTGAAATTGACATTGATTCACCTGTCACTGTGAGCCCAAACACACCATCGAGCACCACAACTATATACATCTATATAGAACATAAAAGTTATTGAAAAGAGAGATTCTTTGACCATTGGATTAATTTTAAATCTAAGAGTTCATTCACCATCTATTTTTAAACTCCATTGAGCACCACATCTATATACATCTATATAGAACATAAAAGTTATTGAAAAGAGAGATTCTTTGCCCATTGGATTAAATTTTAAATCTAAGACTTCAATCACCATCTATTTTTAAACTCAAGATTGAGCATCAAACAATTTTTTTTTTTTTTTTTGAGAAATCTTTTTTCAATCCAGCCTAGACGACAAACAAGAGGCTGAGTTGTCATTTGGACCAATGTACTAGTTCACATGGCCCAAATGTGAGTGTCAGTCTATGCTCTACATGGTCCCTTCTTCGATGCAATTTTTTCCATATATATATATATATATATGTATATAGTTTTGACTCCATTAACACACAATC
This sequence comes from Akebia trifoliata, assembly GCF_017979445.1. Classification (NCBI taxonomy): domain Eukaryota; kingdom Viridiplantae; phylum Streptophyta; class Magnoliopsida; order Ranunculales; family Lardizabalaceae; genus Akebia; species Akebia trifoliata. The sequence goes on along the minus strand of NW_028237686.1, from coordinate 77,445 downwards.
AATACAAAAGTATTTAATTTCTAGGTTGTTCAATGTCATTTTCCTCATTACTTGATTTTGAGAAAATATATTTTTACTTTCTCCAACAAGTGGGATATATATATATATATACGGTATGGGTCGCGTTCCTACGACCCCCATTACGACCCCCATCGCGACACACGAAATCAGCCGTCGGATTTAGCGTAGATCAGCGGTCCAGATCGCATGTAAATTTAAATTCGATTGTAAAATAACGAAAATTCGTTATTTACAAACGCCTCCCCGTAAACAAAAACCCAAATCTAAATAACAAAACAGATGTGATTTCTTCTTCGTTTCTGCGTCTTCTTCTTCACTCTCTTCCTCTTCGACATATTCGTCTTTTCTTCACTCTCTTCCTCTGCGACAACCATTCATCACCGTCTTCCTCATCTCTCTCTCTCTCTCTCTCTCTAACTAGTTACGAAGAAACGAAGAGCTCGGCCGAACCCCAACTCGTCATCCCTCCCTCTGCTGGAAACGAAGACAGAAACTCCTCGAAGATACCCAACTCGGCTTCGTCCTCATCTCTCTCTCTCTCTCTCTCTTTCTCTCCAACAGAAATCCTAAGATAAACCCTTAATTTTTTTTTTTTTATTTCATTTGTTTTTTTAATGTATCGATTATGACGAATCATATGAGTTTCTTGCAATTGATCTCCATCTCCATCTTCGTCTTCTTCTTCTTCGATTTTTATGTGTGTTGTTGGGTAGCATGGGTTTTCTGCCTAATGGGTTTTGGTTTTGGTACAGTCGGACAGGACTCAAACAGTCGGGTTAAAGCAACTCGATACAATCATAAGGGTAGTCTTTCATTAGTAACTGAGAGATTTTGTGGAGATGGGTACAACTGACGACAATACGGGCAGAAACATATCAAAGGAAGTGAATTTCTTCGGAGCTATTTCAGATGCACACATCCTGACTGTCCAGTGAAAATGAAACTGGAACAATCTCCTAATGCCTGCTAAACAGATGCACACATCCTAGCTGCGAAAAGTTCATTCTTCTATAAGGTAAAAATATTAATGCTACTGAAGCAATTTTCTTTGCTTGCCTTAATTACTCATTGCCCTGTCTTCTGTTTATCAGCTCTTCTCAAATGGGATGAGAAAATCCGAGCAGCGACATGTAACTCTGCGAATCAATGCTTTTGGTAGATAAACAAGAACATCATCACTTTCTCATTATGTTCTTTTTGCAATTTTTCTTTTCCTATACATTTTTCTTCTTGCTTATTTTTTTAATTTTTAAAATCTTTTGTGGGGGTAAGCTCGTGTGTGTCATTTCGTGCCATGTTTGTAATTAAGATGCATTTCCCAGTGTTACCTATTTAATGCACGATTGTTGAAACACTGTTTTTAAACCCAAGCAGTGTCCAGACTGCTAACTTGCTGCCTCGATGGGTTTATATAGGGATTCCATACTAGACTACATATTGGAAAGGTTGGGGTGAGAGAGACAGAAATTCTGGTTGACCCCAAAATTTTAGTTGGTGATGTCTTCTTGTGCCAGCTAAGCTTAGCTGGTAAAAGTCTTTCGGTGATGATACAAAAGACCTGGGTTCAAATCCCCCCAGCACTAAGATGTTCTACTTATGATCCTTATTTTTATATGTATGCTTATTAGTAAATAAATCAATACATATAATGCACTAGAACTTTTCACAGTTGTCATGTTGTAAATATATTTTATTGTACCAGTAGTTTAATCTATTTTATTCTTACTCATATGCTTTGTATGATGCCTTCATCTACTAATTTCAAACCAATAACCTGGCTTGCCTAGCAAGAACTGAATTCTTTGACATTAGATCTATACAAAGTCTCAAACATAATCAATTTTCTCCATTTCCATGGTGTTTGAGTCATTGTTCAACCTTGGTGTTCTGATCTGTGGATCTTGTGGTCTCAAGTGGGTTGATTCTTCTTATTTTTCTCTAGGAAACATGTCCCCCCTCCCCTAGAACCCACCACACCCTACTTCCTTGTTCCTTTCTTTATTTTCCATTTTTCTGACCATGTCATTTGTATAGTTTACATAAAAACTTGATGTCACTGGGTTGATTATTGACTCTGTATATCATGTATGTATTACCTTTGAGAATTGAAGTTCCACATTGTTCAATTTTCTTTAACATTAATTATGTTAACTCAGGTCGCTCCATCGGGATGGTCAGAAGGAGAATGCAAAGGTAAAGCAGGCTGATTTCCGTCAGCATACATGGAGAAACGTCATAGTCAGAACTTTATGTATCTAAGGTAAACAAAGCACACTGTGTTGCTAATGTGTAAGGTGGTTGCTGAGATGATTCAAAATACTGAGATTAAAAATGATGTCTTGAGATGTGTTTGTGTTCTGTGCAGTCATTTGTTTCATTCTAGTTCCTTTATGAGTGATTTTAATTTACAATCCACAGCTTAACACATGGGCACAAATCACTCCATGTATCTGGATTATGTATAGAAAGGTTGTTTCGTGTAAACTTTAACTTCCTTCTATTTGGAATTAGAACTGGTATTGCCTATCCAAAACGGAAGCAGAAAGTCAAGCTTTTGAGTATGCAAAGAGAAGTGAGCTCAATGTCGTAACAGTTTGTCCATCCCTTATCATCGGGCCAATGTTGCAATCCACAATGAATGCTAGTAGCTTGTTTCTTGTCAGACTTTTGACTGGTATTTCCTCCTACTGTAGCTATCATTCTTATATATGTAGTTACATTGACGGATGTGGATATTTATTACTGTCAGCACCTTCATGTATCTATGTGACAACATCTCATGCTTTCTTATTGACTAACGTTTTCTTATGGAAATAGAACTCTGATGCTTATAATTATTCATTATTGCCAATAATCTATCAGATGGGTGTGAAACTCTGGAAAACAATGTCCGGATGATGGTAGATGTGCGTGATGTGGCTGAAATATCTTTTCTATGTGATTAGTCATTGTCAAACACCATAGAAGGAGGAACCAGATGGTTGGTTAATAAATTCAAAGGTGAATTTCACTACCCCTTGTTAGTTTCCAATATTTTATTCATTTACTTCACATGTATATCAACTGCCATATATGCATCAGGTAGAAACATAATACTACAAATGTTCTGTCTGTTTTTCTTTACCTAGCATGTAAAGCAATCCAGTAATATATTATAGCAAGTTTAACAATAAGTTGACCTTTTCTTTGTAGTTCATTGACTAAAATTAATTCCTTGTAAGTTATAAGAAGCTATAGCTGCACGAATTGAACCACAATACACTAAAGGCATGCCAATATAATACCAAGTTCAATGCACTTTAGCCTTTATGATCCCCAACTTGAACTGTCTGTTTTGTTCCTCTCTTTTCTATATGAAGCTTGCAGAACTTGGAAGGCTTTCAGCATCAATGAAGAAGTTGGAGAAGGATCTCAAGAACACTGATTGCTAATCAAGTATGTTTAGCTCGACAGTGTAGACTTGTTTTAAGAGTGTGACCCTATCATATCTTCTCCTTCTCCATTTTTTATTCCAAAGATTGGTTCTTTTTTTACCGCCTTTGTGAATGTAGAACAAGCAATACTGCAACAAACTCAAAAAATCAAATGATAGGACCTTGGCTCTCGTAAAAGCTGGTATGGATTTGGTGGTTGTGATTGGGTTGCTTCAACTGGCACCTAAGAAAGCCACGCCCCGTGTAATAGGAGGCTTTGGATTTGTCAGCTCATTGATCTCTTGTTATCAGGTAAAGGCAAAATCCCGGTTTGTTTCTATATCTATGGTTATATAGCACAGAGTTTGGGTGATGAAATTTGTTATGTTGTGCAGTTACTTCCTTCCCCACCGAAGACCAAGACACCATGAAAGCGGGAGATTCAAGCTTCCACACCATGAAAATAGACAAGTTCCGCTAACTTGACAAATGTTCTCATTATTCAGTTACCCTTGATTCGATGAAGTTGTACTTGAACAGGAGATCTCAAAGTTCCATTCCAATAAGTTGACTCTCATATTGGGTGCAGTTCAAATCATTGTTAGTGAAGTTTGTACCATTTATTGTTGCTAAAAAAACTGGTTTATCTTAGTCCAGTTATGGTTAATGGGGTTGCTATGCCCATTGAAATCATTCTAACTAATTATTCAAGATGTGGTGGATTGCAGCCATGAGATTGTTGGAATTGTCAAAGAGGTTGGTTCCAAATGTTGAACATTTTAAAAGTGGTAATCATGTTGGAATGGGAACTTATGTGAACTTGTGTAGAGATTGTGAGTATTGTACTAATGGGATGGAAATCCATTGCTCAAAGGGTTATACCTTAATATATGATGTTGTTGATGAGAATGGTACAATAATAAAAGGGGGATATTCTGTTGAAGACCAATCATGCTTGGTTAAGAAAACTAAGTATTTCAATAATTTTTTAACATAAACTCAGGCCTTTTGTGAATTGAACCCACCCAACAAATCCAAAACACTTGAAACAAGATGTAAAATAGAGTAACAACTTTATCGAAAACAGAAGCAAATTGTGCAAAAGCTTCACACTATGCAAGTTGAAGCTAGTTCCAAATTCAATTTTCGAAACAACTTGCATTGCCATTGCCTCTTGTCACCATGAATTAGTACATCTTTAAACAAATCAAACAATGACAACAGTTCTGCCATGCTTCTTTGTTCCATAATGTTTCACTAAAAATAACTAAAACAATAAAATCTAAAAATCTTAGATAAAAAGTTCCAAGGCAGCCTTTTCATGCAAAGTTCTTACATGTGACAGCCACCTCAGGCCTATATTAGCAGAAACATTGATAATCGCTTACCACATTCATAGGAAAAGCTAATAGAAAAACCATTAACAAGGATGGCCAAATAAGTAAGGATATAGGACCAATATAGTCCAAATGCGACATTCACACTTACATTAAAGTATCAGAACAGATTCCTGTCACCCAATTACTAGTATCCTAATAACGTATGTAAGTTGAATTATTAATCCACTAAAGCATCACAATCACTTACCACATTCAGAATCACTTTGGGTTCAGTCTCCTTCACAATAAAACATACTGCTCATACACTATGGGCAATATCATAGGATACTACTTTACCACACTTTTTTCAATAAGAATCAATAAGGTTGGTTCAAGTAACAAACTTTATAAAGTAAGGGAGTATGTCCTTTTTTAGTACATATTGCAAATTTCTGACTACCACATGTTCTTTCGGAGTATTAAATACCAAAGACAACAAAACAAAAAAAAAAAAAAAAAAAAAAAAAATGAATAACTGATTCCAAGAAGCCGCAGAGTCTGCTTCACCATTTGATGCTAATACTGACCGATCAGATATAAGTCGCTATAGAGCATCAAAAGAATGGAATTCTCCTATGATAGTTGATTGGTCGACCATTGTTGCATTCCATGTCAAGATCTTCATAGTCAAAGCCACTAGATTATGGCTCCGTATGATGGAATTCGGATCTTCGAAGGCAAAGCTTCTCTATGGATCCATGAAATGGAACCTTTACGGGATGGAGCTTAATTTCGTAAAGCTTCGGCCATTGTTTTCCTGTCACTGTAAATGATATAAAGGTAAAATGTCAAATAGGAATGATAGAAATGTTGAGAAAGCTGGGAAATAGGATACAAAGTCCCCATCCAACCTATAAACATTTTATTATTTTCTTCTAATCAAACCATTTTAAAGAATATCGGTTACATCTGATGCACATGCCGCATGTGCAATATAAGGACAGTAGACCATCCCCTTTGGGCATCTTATGAAACCTCTAAATTCATGTTCACTTTATACAGTTTTTGAATAGGATTTATTTACAGAAGCATTACTTAAGCGTGCGTGTGGAGATTAAATTACGCACATCTGAAGGATTCGGGAATAAATCCGTGTTACTTACGAGTACTAATATTTTTAGTCTTAAAGATTCTTTTGCAAGTATTTCTTTGACCAAAGATAATAAAGATCATCGTTCACAAATTTTCTCCTAAATTTCTGAAAAATTATGGTCATTTGTTTGTGTGGGTCAATCGCTCATAGTGCTTCACAATAATGGTGTCATAAACAATTTCAAATGGGATCGACTTACTGGGATCAATTACTCTCTCTGGCACAAAGATCAAGAAGATTAAAGAGAAGGCAAATGTGATTAACGACAACATATCCAAGCAAAAGCATAGCCATTCCATTGCAAGGGAAGCATTAAATTTGGGCTGGGAATAACCATCCATCAGCTTTAGGTTCATGTGAAATAAATGCAAAAGCCACATGTCATGTTACAAGAGGGTTTCTCCAATCAGCTGCTGCTTTGATTGATGGATTTAAATTGAGGTTATAATGCTTGAGAAATAGAGTTTAAGGACATGAGTATTACCTGATACCAAATGCAAGCAGCAATGACCGGAATAAAAATGATGAAAACATGCCATGCAACATGCGACATTACTGCTATTATTGCAAGAAGTTGTATGACTGAGCAAAACAAAAAATAGAAATCTAAAACAAAACAAAAAATTTGAGAGTGTGTTTCTATTGGCACCTCAATTTTCACTTATTCTCAATGATGACCTTTTTTTTAAGGGGTGAATCTCCATTTCGTACCCTGAATACGACAAAATTTCGGATTCGGTATAGTGTTCATTTTAACTCCCAAAACATGTTTTTACAGTGAATTCATCACTTTCATAATCTACGAATACATGAATTATGTCAATTTTATAGTCTATGAATTCATTGATAAAATACCAGCAATTTTGCCTTACCACCGATTTCACTGGTAATTTTTGAATGAATTGGTTGATAATAAACATGATGAATTTACTGGAAAAACATGTTTTGGGATTTCAAATGAACAATGTACCAAAACCAAAACCCATTTGCAGTATCATACCATGTACAATGTAACAAAACCAAAATCCATTAGGTAGAAAACCCATATATGTCGTAGGAACACATTTAAAATGAACAATGTACCAAAACCAAAACCCATTAGGCAGAAAACCCATGCTACCCAACAACACACATAAAAATCGAAGAAGAAGAAGACGAAGATGGAGATGGAGATCGATTGCAAGAAACTCATATGATTCGTCATAATCGATACATTAAAAAAATAAATGAAATAAAAATATGAAAAAAAATAAAATTAAGGGTTTACCTTAGGGTTTCTGTTGGAGAGAAAGAGAGAGAGACAGAGACAGAGAGAGAGAGAGAGAGATGAGGACGAAGCCGAGTTGGGTATCTTCGAGGAGGTTCTATCTTCGTTTCCAGCAGAGGGAGGGATGACGAGTTGGGGTTCGGCCGAGCTCTTCGTTTCTTCGTAACTAGTTAGAGAGAGAGAGAGAGAGAGAGATGAGGAAGACGGTGATGAATGATTGTCGCAGAGGAAGAGAGTGAAGAAGAAGACGAATATGTCGAAGAGGAAGAGAGTGAAGAAGAAGACGCAGAAACGAAGAAGAAATCACATCTGTTTTGTTATTTAGATTTGGGTTTTTGTTTACGGGGAGGCGTTTGTAAATAACGAATTTTCGTTATTTTACAATCGAATTTAAATCTACATGCGATCTGGACCGCTGATCTACGCTAAATCCGACGGCTGATTTCGTGTGTCGCGATGGGGGTCGTAGGAACGCGACCCATACCCCATATATATATATATATATATATATAGGGTCAGGTTCAAAGGACAACCATTTCAACACACATATAGACAACGTGTTTTGTCTTATATGGGCAAAAATGTTTGGAATGGACTGATTTTTTGTGAGGATGATCTCTGTGATGAGGGGATCATCCTGGCAAAAAATCATCCCATTCCAAAACTTGTAACCCCATCAAAATTGATTTACAAAAATTGGACGGTCTATAATTTTTCAACAAAAATTGACGGTCAAGAAGTTTCATAACAAGCTGATTTTTGGCAAGGATGATCTCCTCATCACAGAGATCATCCTCACAAAAAATCAGTCCATTCCAAACATTTTTGCCCATATAAGACAAAACACGTTGTCTATATGTGTGTTGAAATGGTTGTCCTTTGAACCTGACCCATATATATATATATATATGAACAGCGTTCCTAAGACTCATATTGGGACTCACATTGCGACACACCGTTTTATCTTATATGGGCAAAAATATTTGGAATGGGCTGATTTTTTGTGAGGATGATCTCTATGGTGAGGAGATCATCCTTGCCAAAAATCAGCTCATTATGAAACTTATAGACCGTCCAATTTTTGTTGAAAAATTATAGACCGTCCAATTTTTGTAAATCAATTTTGATGGGGTTAGAAGTTTTGGAATGGGATGATTTTTGTCAGGATGATCCCCTCATCACAGAGATCATTCTCACAAAAAATCAGCTCATTCCAAACATTTTTGCCCATATAAGACAAAACGGTGTGTCGCAATGTGAGTCTCAATATGAGTCTTAGGAACGTGACCCTATATATATATATATAGGGTCAGGTTCAAAGGACAACCATTTCTACACACATATAGACAACGTGTTTTGTCTTATATGGGCAAAAATATTTGGAATGGACTGATTTTTTGTGAGGATGATCTCTGTGATGAGGGGATCATCCTGGCAAAAAATCATCCCATTCCAAAACTTGTAACCCCATCAAAATTGATTTACAAAAATTGGACGGTCTATAATTTTTCAACAAAAATTGGACGGTCTAGAAGTTTCATAATGGGCTGATTTTTGGCAAGGATGATCCCCTCATCACAGAGATCATCCTCACAAAAAATCAGTCCATTCCAAATATTTTTGCCCATATAAGACAAAACACGTTGTCTATATGTGTGTAGAAATGGTTGTCCTTTGAACCTGACCCTATATATATATATATATATATATATAATTTCTTGGTTTCTTCGAGAAACTCCCTATTCATTGTCCTCTTAAGTCTTTGAGAAAATATATTTTAATTTCTTCAACTAGTCGAAGTTTTACATATATATATATATATATAACATATACATGCATAAAGAGCAATGTGAACAGACGGTCTATGGACCACAACAATAATATATAGAATAATGTTGGAGTGACCTCAAGAAAGTACCCCTTATCGCACATCATGATGTGAAAGTTTGTAAGAATCATAGATATTTTTCATTGAGATACAAGTCAAAAAGTATCTATGAATCTTACACACTTTCACATCAGGATGTGCAATATGAGGTACAATCTTGAGGTCAATCAAGCATGACTCAAGATTATACTCAAAACAAACTCCTTACTCATTTTCTTCATGAGTTTTTGAGAAAATATATTTTAATTTCTTCAATTAGACAGAGTTATATATATATATATATATATATATATATATATATATATATATATATATATATATATATATATATATATATGTACATGCAAGGAGAACAATGTGTAGGAATCTGCCACCTGTACACTCTTCTAATTAACCCCAATATTAGATTTGGCTGACCCTAATCTACTGTCAAATGGTTGAGTTGAACCGTAATGAGAGCAATGATGGGTTGTCAGCCAACAGTGTACTTGCTCATGATCGTGGGTTGCCCAACAGTCGACTTGATCAAAATCGTGGGTTGTCCAACAGTTAACTTGATCAAAATCGTGGGTTGCCCAATAGTCGACTTGATCAAAATCGTAGAGATCATCCTCACCAAAAATCAACCCATTCCAAAACTTCTAACCCATGTTTTGAAAAATGTTTGGTACTGAACATTTCCCTATATATATATATATATATATATATATATATATATATAGAGAGAGAGAGAGGGACCCAAACATTGTGCCAAATATTTTTCAAAACATGGGTTAGAAGTTTCAGAATTGGCTAATGTTTTGTGAGGATGATCTCTATGATGAGGAGCTCATCCTCACCAAAAATCAGCTCGTTATGAAACTTCTTACCCTATCAAAAGTGATTTACAAAACTCGGACGGTCCATGATTCTTCAACTTGTAAATTAGGGTTACAAGTTTTGGAATGAACTGATTTTTGGTGAGGATGAGCTTTTCATCATAAGGATTATCGTAAAAAAAAATCAACTCATTCCAAAACTTTTAACCTATGTTTTGAAAAATGTTTGGCACAATGTTTGACTTTCTTTTGGGCCTCCTAACGCTCCCCATGTATATAAATCCCACTTGTGGAGAAAGTAAAATATATTTCTCAAAGTCAACTAATGAGGAAAATGACCTCGAGGGCATGTCTAGGTTGCTTTGAGGTCCTTTTCCTCATTAGTTGACTTTGAGAAATATATTTTTACTTTCTCCAACAAGTGGGATATAATTTCTTGGTTTCTTCGAGAAACTCCCTATTCATTATCCTCTTGAGTCTTTGAGAAAATATATTTTAATTTCTTCAACTAGTCGACATTTTACATATATATATATATATATATATAACATATACATGCATAAGGAGCAATGTGAACACACGGTCTATGGACCACAACAAGAATATATAGAATAATGTTGGAGTGACCTCAAGAAAGTACCCCATATCGCACATCCTGATGTGAAAGTTTGTAAGAACCATATATATTTTTCATCGCGATACAAGTCAAAAAGTATCTATGATTCCTACACACTTTCACATCCGGATGTGCAATATGAGGTATAATCCTGAGGTCAATCAAGCACAACTCAAGATTATACTCAAAACAAACTCCTTAATCATTTTCTTCATGATTTTTTGAGAAAATATATTTTAATTTCTTCATTTAGTCGGAGTTTTATATATATATACACGCAAGGAGAACAATGTGTAGGAATCCCCCGCCTGTACTCTTCTAATTAGCCCCAATATTAGATTTGGCTGACCCTGTTCTACTTCCATATGGTTGAGTTGAACCATAACGAGAGCGATGATGGGTTGTCATCCAACAGTATACTTGCTCATGATCGTGGGTTGCCCAACAGTCCACTTGATCAAAATCATGGGTTGCCCAATAGTCGACTTGCTCAAAATCGTCGTGGGTCAACTACCAATGTAGTTGTGCAAAATCATGAGTTGCCGAACAGTCAACTTGATCAAAATCGTGGTGGGTCAACCGACAATGTAGATGCTCAAAATCGTGGGTTGCCCAACAGTCGACTTGCTCAAAATCGTCGTCGTCGTCGTAGGTCAACCAACAATGTAGTTGCTCAAAATCGTGAGTTGCCCAACAGTCAACTTGATCAAAATCGTCGTGGGTCAACCGACAATGTAGATGCTCAAAATAGTGGGTTGCCCAACAGTCGACTTGCTCAAAATCGTCGTCGTCGTCGTGGGTCAACCAACAATGTAGTTGCTCAAAATTGTGAGTTGCCCAACAGTCAACTTGATCAAAATCGTCGTGAGTCAACTGACATTGTAGATGCTCAAAATAGTGGGTTGCCCAACAGTCGACTTGCTCAAAATCGTCGTCGTCGTCGTGGGTCAACAAACAATGTAGTTGCTCAAAATTGTGAGTTGCCCAACAGTCAACTTGATCAAAATCGTCTTGGGTCAACTGACATTGTAGATGCTCAAAATAGTGGGTTGCCCAACAGTAGACTTGCCCAAAATCGTGGTCATCGACGTGGGTCAACCAACAATGTAGTTGCTCAAAATCGTGAGTTGCCCAACAGTCAACTTGATCAAAATCGTCGTGGGTCAACCGAGAATGTGGTTGCTCAAAATCATGGGTGGGCCGACAGTCAACTTGTTCAAAATCATGGGCGGGTCGACAGTCAACTTGTTCAAAATCCAAGTGGGCCGACAGACAACTTGCTCAAAATCGTGGGTCAACCAACAGTGTAATTGCTCAAAATCACTTGGATTAGCAATAGAGCACGGAAGGTATGGTTTCTTAATTTAGATTTTAGATTTGGATAATGACTTGTGCCGCTGCCGCACGTCGATTTATCATGACTCTTTAGACTTCTATCAAATTCATATCCATGATTGTTAAGGTGATGAAGTGAAGAAGAAATGACTTTTTGATTTGATTTTTAATGTTGGGGATTGAAGATAAAGGATCCATATTAAAGGATTCAAAAAGAATTTATTAAAAACCTCAAGGGGTTGGCTCAATGAGCAATAATTTCTTAGTGCCACGGGCAGTGCCCCTTCACTTACCCGCTGCATGTGATGTGCGGGCATTGTAGGACTAGTTCTAAGACAAGACCATGGTCTATAGATTGGGCAAAGCCCAAATACGAGCCGGGCTCAATCCATAGAGAACACTACGTCATAATAAAGAAGCTGGGACCTTGATTTTGCGGACAAAACGACTAGTATAAGCAGTCATTTCTAACTGACTGATTTCATCAGTCGCCCCAATAAAAACAACCCAATTTTTAACTTGGGTTAATTTTAGCAACAAATCGGGATCATCCTTTTGATGATGTCGTTTGGGTGATCTGTCTTTGTTCCCATACCCACGATTTACCTTCTCTATAGTGTTTTAAGTTCTCTCACGCATCAACTCTCTGCCTATTGAAATATTCAGCCCAGCACAAATGAATCACAACCACTAGATTATTGGAGGCCCACCCAATTTTGCATGAGAAGAGGATTTTCTAAAATTCCTCCTGGAGGGGCAACTCATGTGTTCCTTAAGGTGCTTATGGCACAATGTTGACTAAAATAACATCAATCTGCAAATTAAAAGACTTCTAAATAGATATCGGTGGAAATCTTAACATGACCAGCGAACAATATATACAAAATTAGTGAGTTTGGGTCTAGCCTAATTGGGTTAGGGTGATAATAGTGTCGACTCATCTAACACGATTATGAAATGGGTCGGGTCTAGATTAGGGACATATACCTGCTTAACCCTTTTTGACATTTTTAGTTATTCTGTCACTAACATGTCGTTTTAAATAATGAAACATAGGAATTAGCTCAAATGTCAACAATTATTTGAAGGTTTTTTGTTTAATTACTCATTTTTAAATCAATTTTTTTTTTGTCTCTTTCTTTGTTTTTTTATCTAATTATTTTGTTATTCATTATTTCTGTTTTATAAGCATGGATTTGGAGAAGCGATGGTGACAAGGATGAAGATAAATTAAAAAGGATGTTTTTATTATTTTTATGTTATAGCCAAAGATATGTAGTTCTTGTATTAGGCTATGGAAGCATTTTATTTTTCTTCTTTTCTCGTCCCTTTAATTGGTTATGATAAATTTGTGGTGATGAGACTCAGTCTATATTTATGATATTTAATTTAAATTGATAGATATTGGTTAGGATTTAAAATGAGCCAGTTTCAATTCAGATATGATCCAATTTCTTTTATTCAGATCCGTATTCATATCTGAATCAGACTCGGAATTTAGTAGTTAAAACTATATCTAGGCCATATTGTCTTCACTAAATCTAAATCCGACTCGACCAAATTACTTGATTCGATGAGATAATTTCAAGTGTAATGACCAATCCTTCTTTGAAGGAATAATTATTTTTTCTAAGATGATCTTAATTTTCTTGTTGGAAATTTCTTCCTACCCACTGGTCTGTGGGTGATACGATGTAGCTACTTTATGCATTATGAGGTATTTTCCTATGACGACACAAGGTGTATCAAATCTTGAGAAGATGATGTCTTTGAGGAAATCAACCACGACTTTGTGGTCATTGGACTTACATGTAACATCCTATACATGTTTCCTCCAAATACCACTTGCTATGTGATCCTAATGATTGTTTATAATATCTGTTGTGATCAAACCTTTAGGAATATGTCCATCATTAGCTAGTATTTGATATAACAAAAATAATTATATAAATGCTTTATTAAAATATTAATTTTTTTTTTTTTTTTTTACTTATTAAAATATTTATTACACCCCAATCAAGATCTTGATGATCTATAATTTGTCAACATCAATCAAGATCTTGATTGATAACAACAACAAATTTGTTAATATTTTTTTATTAATATTTATTTTAATAGAATTTTTTTTTTAATGTCCTTTACAATTTAAGAATATGTGTAGGACTACTTAGGAATAGGTAACTAAATATCTACTAGTTAGTTTAGCTTATAAAATAAATAGATAAAAAAAAAAAGTCATCTTTACCTTCCTCCCATCTTCCAAGAGCTAGTCAATAATAGAAATTTTTTGCTCTCAGGTAATTCGATCCCATCAACCAATGGCAACTTCCAATGGAACAAAGTCACGTGTATCAAGGGCTTCCCTAACGTGGGTAAGTTAGTAAATTGAGGCTACCCTCGATACTAACGGCTTCAAGCTATTGGTTGGAATAGGTGAAATCCTAAGTTGACTTTTTTCTAACAATCACATATGCCCACGTGTATTGGAGGACATTTTTAATTTAGTAAGTACCCTTATATGTTTGACGTGGCCTGTGAGCAGTATGGAAAAAAACAAAACGACTTTCTCAATGAATGGCATTACCCTCTTATCCTAACTTATCTCAGTCTTTCCCAACTTCTGATTAATCCTTACATAATTGGGTAAAAGTAATTCACAGTTTTTATTAGTTTTATTTAAGGGAGAATTACCAATTGGTATAGTAAAATTGAAAAATTACCAAATGATATACTGTTCATTTTATTAGTTTTATTTAAGGGGAGGTAACCAAGGGTCTCTTGGTAAACCCATTAATAACTTTCATAAAGACGGTGGGTCAGCCATAATAGAGAGAACCAATGGGATAGGGACTAGAAAAGGTGGAGGGACTCCTAAACCTTGGGCAAAATTATTTGACTCGATAGCTTTGACAAAGTGTTTAACCAAGATACCTTTTTTCAAGAACACCAGAAATGGCAAGGATGTGCTAATCGATTGCCTTGAAGATATTTTGGAAGAAGGTATCTCTACATGGGATAGCTGCTTGGTAGGACATTTTTTCAATGCTAAACTACCTTTTTTATTGGTGAAAAATGTAGTGACTCCTTCTGGAAAGTGAAAGGTTCTCTGGAGATTTTCTCAGATGACAACAAACTCTTCTTTTTCAGATTTGGAGAAGAAGAGGACATCCATGATGTTCTTGAGAAAGGCCCCTAGTTTGTTGGAGGGAAATTTATGGTACTTAAGCGTTGGGATCCTCTAGTGGAATTAGGAAAAAAAAAAAAAAACCAGCCTCCAACCCCCTGTGGATCAAGTTGTTCAATCTTCCTAAACACTTGTGAACCCCTAGAGGTCTTGGTTATGTTGCTAGTGGTGTTGAAAGGCCATTGTACATGGACAATGCCATTGAGGAAGGTAGTAGGCTCTCTTTTGCTAGAATTTGTGTGGAGATCAAGATTGGCTCAAACCTCCCCTGAATCCTCAAAGCGAGGATCAACAAGGATATTCATGTTGATGCGAGGGTAGAATATGATTGGTATCCCCCAAGGTGCAGCTATTGCATTACCTTTGGCCACTCAAACTCCAATTGCCCCAATACTAGGAATTTGAAGTTTGTTGAGCAAAAGAAGAAACCCCCAAGAGAGGGGAGAGGGGGACAAGAAAAATCGTGTTGTTGAAATAAAACACATCTATTTTACCATTGTCATAAAATAATTTAATTCTGAATAATGTGCAGTTTTAGTAATTTTTCAATTTTCAGCTCATATTTTAACCAAAGACTAATAAAAGAAGGGAAAATTACTTAAAGAACTCTCACGAAAGGTTTTCTTTCTAAATAGTCCCTAAGTTTTCCTCGATAATGTGACATGACATTTAGTGAATTTTTTTTTTTCTTAATGT
The DNA here is from genome assembly GCF_017979445.1 of Akebia trifoliata. Classification (NCBI taxonomy): domain Eukaryota; kingdom Viridiplantae; phylum Streptophyta; class Magnoliopsida; order Ranunculales; family Lardizabalaceae; genus Akebia; species Akebia trifoliata. Next base: position 61,735 of record NW_028237686.1, on the reverse strand, counting down.
TCCCTTGTACTATCAAGTTCACCATTTTTACTATTGAACTCAACTCTTTTTTATTTTGTATCCAGTTCACAACTTTTATTGTCGAACTCATTACTATTTAGTGTCGAGTTCACCACTTTTTATTTATTATCAAACTTGACTCTTTTTAATTATTGTCGACTTCATTACTTCTTTAAATAAAAAGTGATGAACTCGACACTAGTAAAACCCACCCATGTTCAATTTTTTTTTTGACTAAAATACATGCAAAGATCGACAAAAAACTTGAGATAACGACTTGTTTAAATGATTTCAACCCAAAAGAATCATTCTTGATCAATTTTCATTCAAAAACTAAGAAAAAAGGTTAAAAAAAAATCTTAGTTTTTCCATTCATCATCAAAATGTTTGAAAAAAACACTTGAAAACGGCTTCTTCTTCTTTCTTGAATCTTTTTTGATGGAGTGGAGTCTACGAAAGTCAATTGAGATATCAAAAATCTAATTTTTGGATGAAAACGATGAGTTCGAACAGTTTGGGCATTCAATCGTGAGAAATGAGGTTTGATGGCCATCTAGGAAAAAAAAGTTTACTAAATGTTTTGCCAAGAAATCATTGAAAACTTAGGTACTATATAGAAAGAAACTCTTCCACGAGAGTCCTTTAAGTAATTTTTCCAATAAAAAATGATAAATTGACTTGAAATTTGGTATATTGATTATTTTAATTCCCATAATTCCCAAAACATGCATTTCAAGGAAATTCATCACTTTTATAACCAATGAATTCACTGGTATATCTACGAATTCATAGATATTAAAAGTAACAAACTCATGAGTTTGTAGGTTATAAAAATGAGGAATGTATGTCCTAGGAATTAAAATGAACAGTGTACCAAACTTGGAACTTTGTCATATTCAGCGCAAGAAAGGGAGATTAACCCAAAGAATTTTATATATGCCACACCAACTTTTGCTAACGTCATCCCAATTCATATGTAAATCAAGAATTATCAAACATCATGGGGTGCAGTTAGTAAAATTTGGTGTGCCAAATAGAAACTCTCTTAAAAAAAGAGGCGAAGAACCAATTGACAGACACGTCACCAACAAACTCTAATCTTCTGCACGCAATCCGACAAATCTCTGGCGCTTATACATTGTTGGATCCGTCGGCCCACAATCGATCCAAAAGCACTAAATTTCTGGGTAGCTTCGACAAACTCCGTATTCGTTTTCCTCATGAGTTGTCTGTGAGAAATTGTATGTGGAAGCATCTCTCTCTCTCTCTCTCCTTCCAACCACGTGTTCTGCTTCTACATAGCTTGTAAGTTAAAATTGCGTCAAAGGGTATTTTTAGATTTCAATGATTAATTTCGGTTCAAATGTTTATTATTATTATTATTATTATTATGCTGCGTTATGATTTCTGATTTTCTTAAAACCAAGCTAAATGAAATTTCTGATTTATTTGAACAAAAAAATATTGGGAACGGATGGATTAGTTGCACACCACCCACTACCAATTGCACTTCATCACTTAAATTTTTTAATTTGTACTACATTTGGATGATTGCACTCAAAATTAAAATATTGCACTCCTTCATTTTTTGTTTTTCATTCGTCTTCTTCAACTATGCTCACATAAATTATTGTTGGTTTAATAATTTTTATAAGAACGACTTGATCGCATAAGGATCATTGGTATGCATTTTAATTTAAAGTGACGATCTTACTAATAAAAATTTTATTACAAAATTCTCCTACTTTATCAAGTTTGTTACTCAACAAACCTTGGGTAAATCCACATCATTGTAAATGATTAAATACTTATGGGTTAGGATTCCTAGACTCCTAAGAATGACTTATGAAAAGAACACATGATCTTAATCCTTCAAATGCAAAATCCAATGGTTGAGATTTATTCTCGGGATAAGTATCTCTAAGATTTGTGTTATCAAGATACTCATAAATCTCAACCAATTAATTTTGTGTTTAAAAGCTTGTGTTTTTTCATGAGTAATTCTTAGGGGTCAATGGATCCCAACCCAATAATTATAATACTCTTAGTTCTTTTAATCAAATACTCTACATGGATATGATATAATAAGTATTTGATTAAAAGAATTGAGGGCATTATAGATATTTAATCTTTTTTTTTTAAGATGTGAGTCTCACTTAAATGTTTGTTAAAAAAATATTTTCTTACTAAGTTAGTAAGGAAAGTTGTGACGCCTAACGGTATAAATCTATGGCATTCAAGATCATGATCTAATGTTATAGTGTTGTAGAGGACAAGATTCTAAGAATTTTGAAAAAATAAAATAAAAATTAAGAGTTAATTTTTATCGTTGAATTTTTTTACTTTAAATTTGGGAGTTTCATACCTGTCCATTTTCAATTACTTTAAATCTTGAAGGCATTCATAGGGTTAGAAGTTTTAGAATTGACTGATTTTTTGTGAGGGTGATCTCTACGTGAGGGTGATCTCCTCACCATAGAGATCATCCTCACAAAAAATCAGTTAATTCTAAAACTTTTTTTCCATGTAAGACAAAACGTTGTCTACGAAACGCTGACCATATATATATATATATATATATATATATTTATTTATTTATTTATTTAAAAATAATAATTTCTTCTTCTTAAATATATTTGTAAAACTAAGGAAAAAAATCTTTTTAATTTATTGATTTTTTTCTTCTATATTTAAATTTATTGCTATATATGTTTAAATATAGTATTTTACAGATTTTTGAAGATGAAGAATCATTTTTACATAAATTTTGAAGAGAGAAAAATGAGCTCAACCCGTCCAAAACTACCAAACTTGGACTAACCCAAGCTCAACCCAATTTTAGAAGCTCAATCTCAAGTTAAGCTTGGATTAATGAACTCTAGCCAGATGGTTGGATTAGAGTTTGGGTTAATTAACTCTAACCCGATGGTCAAGTTGATTTAAGCTCGAGTTGAGGGTTCTACAACTAGGGTTGACTCTCCAACCCGCCCAGGTTGCAACCCTAAAGGGTATCAGACTAATGGAGAAAATTTTGAAAATTCTAAAAATGGTAACTCCCTATTCATTTTTTTTTAACTCTAAGGGGTTGGCCTAGTGGCAAGCTGAGTCTTGATAAGCTCCTCAGCAAAGAGCAGGTCAAGTGTCCGAAACCCTACGACGCTATGAATTTCTCGGGGCCACCCTTTAGGGTCCTATTGACCCTTGACTCAAATTGTTGCATGCATGACTTTCTGGGGGGTAGTGCATGTGACCGAGGGATTAGTCTCACCCGAAGGGTGGGGATACCCATGATATTAAAAATGAAATAAAATAATAAAGCGATTTAAAAGGAAAACATTTACTAAAATTAAATTGTGAAAAATATTTATGATTTTATAGAATATTAAATTGTTTCCCCTATACTTACATAAACTATTTTAATTTCAGAAATAATAATTTATCATTTTCAGAATTAAAATAAATAATTTATTATTTGAATAAATTTTCAATTTTCAGTCTATGTTTCTATAAATCAGACAAAAATTTAGAGTAGTTGGGTGATTTTTGTTTGATTTTATAAGCTTTCTCAACCTCTAACGCGTGTTTAATTGGTTCTCTTCTTTGCAGATTGAGACTTAATTCTAAAAATATGCTACCGAAATAGCTCCTAATTAACCCCAATAGTAGATTTTCCAGGCCTCGATATACAACAATATGGACCGTCCTCCGACCAATAGTGTATTTGGCTTGAACCACTATATTCAGGATGAGCAAAATGCAAATAATCTTCCAACCAACAGTGGATTTGGCTTGAACCACCATATTGATCATCGGGAGCTCGACACATATATTAATCGTACGGCCAACAGTAATGGATTAGGTGCGACCCGCCTTCATATCCAAGAGCTAAACACATATAATGTTACAGCAAACTCTGGGTTTGATCACAATCACTATGTTTGGGAACACAACACATATAGTTTAAAGGTGAACAGTGGAGTTGACCTCAATCACTATGTTCAAGAAGACAACATGGCAGGTATGATTTCTTCATTTAGATTAATTTAGGCATACCAAGTCATGCCCATAATTTCGAATCTCAGTATAATTTAATGTCGCCTAGATCTCATTCATGGATGAGACCGCGCTATCTCAATTGAGGAAGAGACAACCAAGATATTGAAAAAAAAAAAAAAGTTAGAATTTAGAAATTAAGTTTATATGAGTTTGAGTCTTTGAGAAATAGAGAAGATAGGTATTTTTGCCTAAAAAGAAATCAAATTTGAAGAAATAGGGTTCTTGGATAGTGGTTGTTATGGAGGGTAATTAGGACATCATAGATTGGGGTTTAAGGGAAATGATGGGAGAGTGAAAAGAGGTTGGGATTGAAGGGTAATGATGAAAAAATTATGATTGAAGTGGTCTCTCTATCACACATACACAAACACACTATAAACAATTGAGCTAGGGAACTAGGGTACACTTTTTCCTAGAGATCAGTACTGATATTCTAGTGATTAAAACTCTTTTTCCTAGAGATGCAATTTTCTTAGGAATCCCTAACATCCTAATAACAGTCATGTTGATGGACAGCCTCAACAAAGATAAGTATCTTTACAACGGTTATGTTGAGGCAAAATGTAATGATGCTTTTAATTATCATGAAGAAATTTAAACTTATGTTCATGCTAGCGATTTACATATGCTTTAGATTAGTGACCGAGCCAGAAAGGAGTCAAGGGCGACAGTTGCCCCCTTTCATTTTTTTTTTTTTTTTTTGATAGGGTTAAATACCTTATAATTTGTTGATTAGTTGAGAATCAACACGGTCAAGTTATAGCATGCCCCCTTTGACATTGTTGTGAGTAGTACGCCACCTTTTAAAAACTTTTGGGTGATTTAGGCACTCCTTTGATAGAGAGAGCTTCTATTGGCACCCCAAATTAAACTTATTACACCCTAATTTCTTAAATTATTATTCCACTTTAATTAAATATTAAAATACACTATTCAAACATTACAAAAGTTGGGCTCAAGTTATTACTTTACCACTAGAAAGCATTATAATACATTAGACAATTGTTTACAATCATGAGTAGGCATATATAAAATCCTAAATCTAACAAAACAAAAATATAAACAAAAAAGAGAAAGGGAGTTTCTATTGGCACACAACTTTTACTTATTCTCAACCTATGACTTAATTTTTAATTTTTTAATTGGAGTGTAATAAGTAAAAGTTGGGGTGCCAATAACAACTCTCATATTAAAATGGTTAACATTTGAGATACCCCTGGTTTTCAAACTAATGACATGCCCCACTTTGACCTTGTTCTTCTTCTTTAGACTAATAAAAAACCCTAAACATCCTTTTTTTCAGCTTATAACAAAAAATTCATGATTTTTGTTCCTAAAACAAGATATATTCAAAGTCTTCTACATCTTAATAATTTTTCAGTAGTTTTGAGAGTTTTATTGTTGAGTATTCATGTGGAAGTCAATGGGAAAGGAAGAGGAAGAGAGAATAATGGGGTTTTGATTCTTGAAGTTATTTAACTTCAAATAAGTTTCTATCTTTTTTTTTGTTGTTGTTATTTTTATTTTTTATATTTTTTTTAAATGCTACAAAGGTTATGTGGTTACAATTTGTTTTTGGTTTCTTGCTCATACATAGACAAAAGAGCAAAAATTGATTCGCAGAACAGATTTTCCCAAGATGAGTTCTTCGCCATGTCAATCAGGTCCTTAAATTTGAGTAAAAATCTGAAATCAGCGACACTAAGAGGTTTGTAGTTTCATCTAATCTAAATCTCCACTTTTTCTTTGATTTTCAATTTTTTTTTATTGTATTTTATTTTGGATATTTGAATGCCTTTAGAGTTGTTCAGATGTTTGTTATTCTAATTACAATTAAAAACATTTGAGTTTTGTCCCCAAAAAAAAAGTCATCTTCAAGATCTAGAACCTCACCATTAAGTATAATTATAATTTGCCCCCTTACAAAAAAAATCCTAACTCCACCCCTGCTTTAGATCATATGTATCAAATGCACTAGTTCGGTACAAATGTGTGCAATTCATAGATTAATTTATTATTATTTTTTAATAATAAAATAAATAATTTTAAATAATAAGAAAAGATGTCTAAAGAAATATAGATAGAAAGATACAATTACCAAGTACTTCAAAGATTAGAATAAGTGTTTATCATTTAGAAATAAGTTAATTTTTTATTTATAAAAAGATTATAAAAAATTAATATAATTTTTAATAGTTCACATGCAACGTATGTGTATTTTACAGATAAAATTGAACGGATGTATATATATATATATATATATATATATATATATATATATATATATATATATATATATATGGGAAATGTTCAGCAACAAACATTTTGACAAACATTTTGGCAAAACATTTTTCAAAATATGGGTTAGAGGTTTTGGAATGGGCTGATTTTTGGTGAGGATGATCTCTACGGTGAGAAGATCATCATCACCAAAAATCAGCCCATTCCAAAACTTCTAACCCATCAAAAATGGTTTACAAAAAATGGACGGTCCACGAGTTTTCAACTTGTAAACATGGGGCTAGAAGTTTTGGAATAGGCTGATTTTTGGTGAGGATGATCTCCTCACCGTAGAGATCATCCTCACCAAAAATCAGCCCATTCCAAAACCTCTAACCCATGTTTTGAAAAATGTTTTGCCAAAATGTTTGCTAAAATGTTTGTTGCTGAAAGGGACCCTATATATATAGGGAAATGTTCAGCACCCTAAGTTTTACCACACACTTTAACAAACGTTTTTTGTCCCACATGGGTTAGAAGTTTTGGAATGGGCTGATTTTTGGTGAGGATGATCTCTATGATTAGAAGATCATCCTCCCCAAAAATCAGCCCATTCCAAAATGTTTAGCCCCATGTTTACACGTTAAAAAATCGTGGACCGTCCATTTTTTGTAAATCAATTTTGATGGGGTTAGAAGTTTTGGAATGAACTGATTTTTGGTGAGGATGATCTCCTCACCATAGAGATCATCCTCACCAAAAATCAGCTCATTCCGAAACTTCTAACCCATGTAAGACAAAACGCGTTTGTTAAAGTGTGTGGTAAAACTTAGGGTGCCGAACGGGACCCATATATATATATATATATATATGGGAAATATTCAGCACCAAACTTTTTGGCAAAACATTTTTCAAAACATGGGTTAGAAGTTTTGGAATGGGCTGATTTTTGGTGAGGATGATCTCTACGGTGAGGAGATCATCATCACCAAAAATCAGCACATTTCAAAATTTCTAACCCCATCAAAAATGGCTTACAAAAAATGGACAGTCCACGATTTTTTAACTTGTAAGCATGGGGTTAGAAGTTTTGGAATAGGCTGATTTTTGGTGAGGATGATCTCATCGTAAGGATCATCCTCACCAAAAATCAGCTCATTCCAAAACTTCTAACCCATGTAAGACAAAAATGATTGGCTAAAATGTTGGTCGAAATGTTTGTTGTTGAACGTGACCCTATATATATATGGGAAATGTTCAACACCCCAAGCTTTACCCTACACTTTAACAAACATGTTTTGTCCTACATGGGTTAGAAGTTTTGGAATGGGTTGATTTTTGGTGAGGATGATCTCTATGATTAGAAGATCATCCTCAAATGGGCTGTCAACGGGTTAGATTTTAGCCCAGTCAGCCCATTAGTGGATCAGGTTTGGACAGTGAAAGGTCCGTTCGATAACAGGCCCAATCCAAGTATAAAATACAACTATTTCTCTTCTATCCATATGGGATTAAAACTTGAAGAAGAAATTCAAATCTTTTTTTTTTCAATAGAAGTTTACTAAAAGAAAAACTCTCTCCCTTTCAAATCAATAAATTTTTATAGGTTTGTCCACAATCGACTCATGAGTTACTTTTTGTGTTTCTCAGCCCATGAGAAGAACATATTGCAATCGCCACCAGCTTCTCCTAAAGAATCTATTGCACTGTTTGGTGAGTAATTGCTTGCCTTAGCATATATGGAAGAGAATCATCGTCAAAGCCTTCCCTAAGTTTTGGTTGGCTGAAGAAACAATATTATATAGTAATGTATAGAACTTGGTCGGTCAAGTCGACTCAGTTGAATTTCACAATGACTCGGGCACAAACTCTATTGAATCAACTTGTCAAGTCTAATCATCGAAAAAAAAAAAAGAAAAAAAAAAGGGAAAGAAAGAACTGCCTAATTAGCAAAGAAAATAAAAAAGGGAAAGAAAGAACTGCCTAATTAGCAATATATATCGATCAAATTAATGGCTGGAATCATCAATAAAGAAAACCATCAAATCTAGCTAGTAAATATAAATCACTGTTAAAAAATCATTGAAAGATTTCTTTTCAATTGATGTGGGACTAAAACTTGAAAGAGGAAAATATGCAATCAATGAAAGATTCAAAAACTCAAATTTAACTTTCCTTGATAAAGCCTTAGGCTGTGTTTTGTTTGAGTGAAGTGGGGAGAAGAGAAGAGAAGAGGAGAAAATAAATGAGTTTCTCTTAAGTGTGGAGTGAAGAGAAAAGAATTGGAGAGAAGAGTAGAGAAAAACAAGTGAGTTTTCTTTCTCTCCAAAAGTGGAGAGAAAGCCTTTAAAATTTTTTATAATTCCAACTCTGTCCTTAGATCTCTTTTAAGATATTTTAAAATTTCAAAATTATCCCCAAATCTGTACTGTAAATCCAAATACGGTGGAGAGAAATGGAGTTTCTCTTCTCTTAAACAAGAGAGAACTTGTGACAACTTTAGAATTTTAAAATATCTTAAAAGAGATCTAGGGGCAGAGTTGGCATTATAAATACTTTGAAAGGATTTCTCTTCATTTCTCTCATCTTCTCTCCACTTTTGGAGAGAAAGAAAACCCATCTTTTTTTCTCTCCTCTTCTGTCCCCACTCAACAATCCAAACTGGAGAGAAACTCATTTATTTTCTCTTCTCTCCATTTCTCTCAATCCAAACACATCCTTATTCACTAAAAGACAACTCCAAGAAGAGGGAAATTTTTTTTCCCTTTCAAATCAAATAAAGTTTTATACTAAAATATCAGCATGTTGTAATTAAAATTGTAAAGGTTCAAATGGTGAGGTGAAGAAGAAAATTGTTTTTGATTTAATTTTTTAGTGTTGAGTTTATTCCCACCTCGGACACAAATTGCCTTGTCTCTCTTGTTATAAACTCCTGGGCCGTTCTACTCATTGCCAATTGGTTTTGAGTTTGACCCCCAAACTTATCATGGTAATAGAGCAGGTCTTCCTCTCCTCCACGTCACCCAGTTCATATCTCCATGTGCTTTGACCAAGTCCGGCCCACACATGTGGGGGCGTGTTGAGTTTAGTCTCACATTGGACACAAATTGCCTTATCTCTCTCTTTACAAGCTTTTGGGCCGTTGAAGATATAAAATCTTTATCAAATAGTTCAAAAAGAATTTATTGGTTTATCAAATCATAAGTTGCTTTTCATGTTTCTCAGACATGCAGTTTCCAACTTTTCCTACAAGATCCATTGCACCGCTAAGTGAGTAATTGGTTTGCTTATATGGATGAGAATAATCACCAAAGCCTTTTATAAATTTTTTTGGGTCAGCTGAAGAAATAATAATTTGATAACTTCTATTGGCATCCCTACTTTTACTTATTACACCCCAACTAAATTCGAAAAAAAAATAGGGTGAGAATATCAATCTCTAACTTTATCAAAGAAGTTAGTTCTGAATATTCTCTTCTCTATGACGAAGAGATATGTAGAGTGAAGAACATGAGATTCATATAATTGACGTTAACTTGTTCTTTTTGATGGATTATTGTCGATAGTGGCAAGTCATGACTTCTTTTTACCTTGTGCAAGTATTATGAAAAAATTTTGATATGGAAATCTTAGTTTCTTGTGTTAAGGATTTGTCTTAATTTTTAGTTAGGGACTGATAAATAATTTAACTATTTGGGGTGTGATAAGTAAAAGTCGGGGTGCCAATAGAATGTCTCAATATTTTTTCCATTGACTTTTTTTTTTTTTCCTTTCTACATTTGTCTTCTATTAATTCAATGTGTTCATATCTACTTTCACTATCCCATTAATCTATGTGTTTTGGTGCAAACACAAATCATATCTTTTATTAGATATGTAATTCTGAATCTAACTAACTATTCATTTTAATTCTCAAAACTTGAACAATGTGATCACAAGTTTTTCAAGTGATGATTTCGCAGGTTTGAAGTGTCTATCTCATAGGTTTTGCTATTTTTAGTAAGATAGTCACTTTAAACCTATGAAATTGTCATGTTAAACCTAAGAAATAATTACTTTAAAGGAAAATTTACCAAAACATGCATGACATATCGATTATTTACAAAAACCGAACACTATACATCACCTTTACCAAAATGGTAATTTATCATTTCGGTAAATATTTTATTTTACCAAAACAATAAAAATAGTAATTTCCATATTTTTGGTACTGAAAATACCCTTGTTGTCGGAAGGATACTTCTGACATGAGATCAGAATGCATGTTATAAAATGTTAGAAGGAACTTTCTGACATGAGATTAAAATGTATTTTATACAATATCAAAGGGATCCTTTTGACATGAGATCGAAATATATTTTATACAATGTCAGAAGGATGCATTCTAATCTCATGTCAGAAGGCTCCTTTTAACATTGTATAAAATATATTTTGATCTCATATTAGAAGGATTTTTCTGATAAAAAGAGTATATTCAATAGCCAAAATGTAGAAATGACTATTTGTACAGTTATGATAAAATAACATATTTACCAAAATAGTAAATTACCATTTTGGTAACTAAGATGTATAGTGCTCCGTTTTGGTAAATAAGTTTGAAAAGTTGTTCATTTTGATAAATTTCTCAACTTTAAAACCTCTGAATTTATTACAATTCACGTTTTGGTTATTAAAATGAACAGTAAGCCAGAATCGTAGATTCATCAAAAGTTCATCACGTTTTCGTAAATATTCCAAAAAAGTTTGATTTATATGTTTATTTGAGTGAGAAGAAATTTATTATATGAGAAAAGAGACTAGACTTATGTGGCTTTCTGTTTATTCCATTGTAGCAATTGGATTTGCCTACTTTAGTTTAATTTTCAAAGCTTAGTAGGCAACCATTTGTTTCTTTTCCCTAGTTTCATTCTTCTCAGTTTGTAAGGCTCTTGGATATGATCTTTCTTACTGGAATTGGCTATTAATAAGATCAATTTGATAAAATTATTGGGAATTAGTATGAAAGATATTAAATGTATTCAATGTTTTAAGAACTTAATGGAAATATTGCAGTGAAAAGATTCACCTTCAGTGAGGTCGCCTCAGCAACAAAGAATTTTCAACCAAAATGTGTATTGGAAGAAGGCAGGTTTGGAAGAGTCTACAAGGGGTATCTTGAGAATGGTGGGAAGGTAAATGAAGACTAAGCTACTATAAACTGAGACCACCTTTTTTTCTTCTGGAATAATTGAACGAAAATTAGGACTGATTTCGGTTCATATGACAGCTTGAACCTATTAAGCTACTTGACAGAAAAAGGGTTCCAAGGAAACAGAGAATTTCTTGTTGAAGTTTAATGTTAGGTCTTCTTCACCATCAAAATCTAGTTAATCTCATTGGATATTGTGCTGATGGAGATCAGAGGCTTTGGTTTATGAGTATATGCCATTTGGGTCTCTAGAAAAACATCTTCTAGGTATGTCAATTATACTAAATCTTTTGATTTCACGATATTCATCGAAGGGAACATTTTCTAAGTAATAATCTTCCTTCGAATTTTGAATAATTCAAAACACGCCACATATTTCAATACGTGTCTTATATTCGCTTGTAGATCTTGAACCGGACCAGAAGCCGTTAGGTTGGTATACAAGAATGAAAATAGCAGCAGGAGTTGCTAAAGGTCTGGAATATTTGCACAACAATGCCAATCCACCTGTTATACATAGTGATCTGAAATCGTCAAACATTTTGTTGGACGAAGGGTTCAATCCAAAACTCACTAATTTCGGGCTTGCCCATCTTGATCCTGCTGGAGAGAAGACTCTTCTATCATCAAGAGTGGTGGGGACATTTGGGTATTGTGCCCCGGAGTATGCACTAACAGGTCAGCTGACCATGAAATCAGATATTTATAGTTTTGGAGTTGTTTTACTAGAGCTAATCACAGGGCGAAAGGCCATCGACACCAAGAGGCCAATTATAGAACAAAATTTAATTTCTTGGGTAATTTTCTTCCTTGCTCTTTACTTTTCTGTTTCTCCTTGCTTGAATGTGAACCATCACAGATTTGATTTTCCATGAATTGGAATTTGAATAAAAGCTATTGTTCTATCTAAGTCCAACAATGCTTTCATTTCTAGTTTATATTCGAGTTGATTGAAACTGTGACTAAAAATCATTTCTTTATGGTGTCAATGTTGTTATTTTGTTAATTAAACAGGCACGACCACTTTTCAAGGACCGAAACAAGTTCCCTCAAATGGTAGATCCTCTTCTTGAAGGGGACTTCTCAATAAGAAGTTTGAATCAAGCGCTCGTTGTTGCAGCCATGTGTCTCCAAGAGGAAGTTACATTACGTCCCTTGATTAGTGATGTTGCAATTGCATTAAGTTTCCTTGCAGTGGCCCCAGCCGACGAGGGGGGCTCTGCGTCTCTTCCTGTTTTGTCTCTATCTTCATCAGATAAAATTTGAAGCAAAGCTAGATGAAGATAGCTCGGATGAATGCCAAAAAGTTGTTGCTGAAGCCATAGAATGGGATTCAAGTTCAAGCGAAGAAAACAACCGGAGATCCTGTTGGATATGGTGCAAATGAACTTTTGTAGTGCCTTGATGTCTTTTCAAATAATTACTTGTGAATTAAATGTTGAATACAACCTCTAATCAAAATTGAAGATGAATTGGGTTGAGGCGTGGATTAGGTAGTTCTCTTTAAGACATTGTTCGCCTCTACAAAAAGTTAATTGTAAGTAAAAACTCTGATGGTACGCCCGCAGGATACAACCCTACAATCTCATCTTCAATCCATGGTTTTTAGCATCACCTTAACTAACCCCTTATAGAAAACCTTGCTACAAAATTTTCAATGTCGTTTACTTGCTACAAAATTTTGTTATTGAGGTTTGAAGGCTGAAGTAGACAGATTCTTAAGTTAGAGGATGAAGGGAAAAAGTTTCACCCAAAATGTTAAGGATGCCTGGTTCTATGAACGAAAATCAGGAGTTTTTGGCTGCAACATGCAAGTTGAAGATGAGGGCATTTAAGTCATTTTCATGAGTCTATTAGAGTAGGCTGAGGTCAAGGGGGCTTGTCATCAATTTGATCAGATTTCAAATATCATTGTTTCAAAGCTGGCTTGAGTCAATAGAGCGTTGCTCTATCTCTCTATCTCAAATTCTTACTATTGATTCATATATTATATATATCCCCCCAAAACATGCACTAGCTAATTTCTGGGATAAATTCGTGAGGGTGATCCCCAAGGAGGAATTCAAGCTTAAGTCCTCTGCTTCCTAAGATGTGGTCTTTGCCATGTCGCTAACCCTTGGAGATTGATCTTTGTGTCATTACATTCCATTAATCTCACACATTCCTAATAATTGGGACTTATATCCTTAATTGCTAATCCTAATGTTACTTAATAATTCACTTTTAATACAATTGAACAATATGTGTAGGACTACTTAGACATAGGTAACCATCAACAAAGTAGTTTAACTCATCTTTACCTTCCCAACCTATCTCCATCTTTCTAAGAACTAGTCGATGAGAGAAATTTTTTGCTCACAAGAAACTCAATCCAGATCAACCAATGGCACAAAGTCATGTGTATTAATTAATTGCTTCCCTAACATGAGTAATTTCATAAAGAGTAGGGATCTAGAACGGTGTCCCTGGATACCCACGGCTTCGTGCTATTGGTTGGGATTGGTGAAATCCCGGGTTGACTTTCCTGTGAGCAAAAAACTTCTCTCTCAATAAATGGCATTACCCTCTTATCCTAACTTATCTCTATCTTTTCCAATTTCTGATTAATCCTTACATGAGGGGATAAAAGTAATTCTCGGTTTTTATTAGTTTTATTAAAGGGCATAGTAACAAAGTTCGGATTTGGTGAGGGTTTGATTTGGATAAATTCAGGAAAATTTCGGAGATCAAACAAAATATGTCTTTGGGTTTCTTACCAAAACCTATCATCTTCAACCTCTCCAAAATCCGTAGTCTTATTCTTGATGTTTGAATGTTGAAAAAATAAAATTTTAAAAGTGAAGGGTCAAAGAAAAATCCAGGTTTTTCTGGTTGTGAGAAGGAATATTGAGAGATAACAAGGGAGATTTTAGAGCAGCTGCTTCTTGGTTTTTCAATGTCATTGGAACCTATAATCTTGCGGATTTCGAACATTGGTTGAAGCATTGGAAACGTTGGTTCCTCAACATTCAAACGTTCTCATTGAATCAGATTCCTCCCCTCTAGTGAATGGTGCTAAAAAGTCCCTTGGAAGCTTGAGCCATGGCTGCATAGAATACGGAGTGCTCTATTTTCTCAGAACTAGAGAATTTGTCACGTTTGGAGAGAGGCAACGCTCTGGCAACATATGCAGTTGCAACCAAAACATCTAACTACTTCGAAGATTGATGCACAATTATGGTTCCATAATACAATTTCCCACTTAGAAAAACATATATCTTTATAATCGATGACAACAAAAAAAGTCTCATAGTTTTGATCAATCCAAAAGTACTTAATTTTTAGGTAGTTTTCAGGGTTGGAGCTCTGATACCAATTGTTGAGTCATTTAGAAGAATCTTTGAATGTGACCCTACGAAGATTCTTGTCCTTCATGTCTCCTTTTCGTACAAATTCCAACAAAAATTTCGACAACACCTCTACACTCTAGCACTATCACCTTACAAACAAATAACACAAGTCCTCATAGGACTTCTTAAAAAGAAACACTAAACTCTCATTAGAAATCTTATTTCTATGTGATCACATTCATTTGACTTATTCTACTCACAAATAAGGACTCCTTCCTTATTTATAGAGTTGGAAGGATGTTATAAGAATTATTTAGAATCTATCTAAATCTAGAATTTTCTAAAGAAACATCTAGACACACTCCAAAAATTTATTAATGTGTAGTTATGAAACATTCTAGAAGCTTTTGGATTCTTCTAGAGTATTCTACGGACCTTTCTAGAAGTTTCAATAATCATCCATAATCACCAATCTCAAAGGTTGGTTTTGTAAAAGTCGGTGACGACTCTTCATCATCGAAGAACTCCATATTTCTTTTATATATATATATATATATATAGGGAGCGGTTCGGCAACCCTAAAGTTTGCCAAGTTTGGTGCCAAACATTTTTTATAAATCACTTTTGATGGGGTTAGAAGTTTTGGAATAGGCTGATTTTTTGTGAGGATGATCTCTACCATGAAGAGATCATCCTCACAAAAAATTAGCTCATTTTGAAACTTCTAACCCTAGTTTACAAGTTGAAGAATCGTGGACCGTCCAATTATTGTAAATCTCTTTTGATGGGGTTAGAAGTTTTGGAATAGGCTGATTTTTAGCGAGGATGATCTCCTCATCATACAGATCATCATCACAAAAACTCAGCTCATTCCAAAGCTTAACCCATATTTTGAAAAATGTTTGGCACCAAACTTGGCAAACTTTACTTTAGGGCTACGGAACCGTCCCCATATATATGGGTGTTCAGCAACAAATTTTGGCAAAACATTTTGGAATGGGCTGATTTTTGGTGAGGATGTTCTCTACGGTGAGGAGATCATCCTCACAAAAAATCAGCCCATTCCAAAACTTCTAGCCCCATGTTTACAAGTTAAAAAATCGTGGACCATCCATTTTTTGTAAGCCATTTTTTATGGGATTAGAAGTTTTGGAATGGGCTGATTTTTGGTGATGATGATCTCCTCACCGTAGAGATCATCCTCACAAAAAATCAACCCATTCCAAAACCTCTAACCCATGTTTTGAAAAATGTTTTGCCAAAATGTTTGTTGCTGAACATTTCCCTATATATATATAGGGAAATCTATATATAGGGAAATGTTCAGCAACAAACATTTTGGCAAAACATTTTTCAAAACATGGGTTAGAGGTTTTGGAATGGGCTGATTTTTTGTGAGGATGATCTCTACGGTGAGGAGATCATCATCACCAAAAATCAGCCCATTCCAAAACATCTAACCTCATCAAAAATGATTTATAAAAAATGGACGGTCCACGATTTTTCAACTTGTAAACTGGGGCTAGACGTTTTGGAATGGACTGATTTTTGGTGAGGATGATCTCCTCACCGTAGAGATCATCCTCAGCAAAAATCAGCCCATTCCAAAACCTCTAACCCATGTTTTGAAAAATGTTTTGCCAAAATGTTTGTTGCTGAACGGGACCCATATATATATGGATGGCGTTATTACAACCCCCATTACAACCCTTTGCGACACACCATTTTGTCTTATATGGGCAAAAATGTTTGGAATAGGCTGATTTTTTGTGAGGATGATCTCTGTGATGAGAGGATCATCCTGGCAAAAAAATCATCTCATTCCAAAACTTCTAACCCCATCAAAATTGATTTACAAAAATTGGACGGTCTAAAATTTTTCAACTTGAAAACATGGGGCTAGAAATTTCATAATGAGCTGATTTTTGGCAAGGATGATCTCCTCACCACAAAGATCATCCTCACAAAAAATCAGCCCATTCCTCACATTTTTGCTCATATAAGACAAAATGGTGTGTCACAAAGGGGGTCGTAATAACCCAACCCTATATATATATATATATATATATATATATATGGGAGATGTTCAACACCCTAAGCTTTACCCTACACTTTAACAAACATGTTTTATCCTACATGGGTTAGAAGTTTTGGAATGGGCTGATTTTTGGTGAGGATGATCTCTATGATTAGAAGATCATCCGCACCAAAAATCAGCTCATTCCGAAATTTTTAGCCCCATGTTTACAAGTTGAAAAATCGTGGACCGTCAATTTTTTGTAAACCATTTTTTATGGGGTTAGAAGTTTTGGAATGGGCTGATTTTTGGTGAGGATGATCTCTATGATTAGAAGATCATCCGCACCAAAAATCAGCTCATTCCGAAATTTTTAGCCCCATGTTTACAAGTTGAAAAATCGTGGACCGTTAATTTTTTGTAAATCATTTTTTATGGGGTTAGAAGTTTTGGAATGAGCTGATTTTTTGTGAGGATAATCTCCTCACCATAGAGATCATCCTCACCAAAAATCAGCCCATTCCAAAACTTCTAACCCATGTAGGACAAAACGTGTTCGTTAAAGTGTAGGGTAAAGCTTAGGGTGGGGAACGAGACCCTTTATTATATAGGGGGTAGCGTTCTTTTGACAAAATCCTAGCCAATATTCTAAACAAAGTTTTGTTTTATATGACTAAAAAGTTTCAGAATGGAATGATCTTTTGTGAGGATGATCTCTATAGTCAGTAGATCATCCTCACAAAATATCAGCCAATTCTGAAACTTTTAACCCCATGAAAAGTGGTTACAAACTAACGGTAAAAATTGACGGTTCACGACTCTTCATCTTATAAATTAGGGTTAGAAATTTTAGAATTTGCTGATTTTTATGAGGATGATTTTCTCATCATAGAAATCATCCTCGCAAAAATTCGGTCTATTCAGAAATTTTTAGCACATATAAGAAAAAATGCTTTGTCTAGAATGTTCTCTAGGATTTTGTCAAAAGAACGCCACTCATATATATATGGGAAATGTTCAGCACCAAACATTTTGGCAAAACATTTTTCAAACATGGGTTAGAAGTTTTGGAATGGGCTAATTTTTGGTGAGGATGATCTCTATGGTGAGGAGATCATCATGACCAAAAATCAGCCCATTTCAAAACTTTTTAATCCCATCAAAAATGATTTACAAAAAATGAACGGTCCACGATTTTTCAACTTGTAAACATGGGGCTAGAAGTTTTGGAATGAGCTGATTTCTGGTGAGGATGATCTCCTCACCGTAGAGATCGTCCTCACAAAAAATCAGCCCATTCCAAAACTTCTAACTTATATAGGACAAAAATGGTTGGCTAAAATGTTGGCCAAAATGTTTGGTGCTGAAAGGGACCCTATATATATATATATGGGGGCGGTTTAGCAGCCCTAAAGTTTGCCAAACATTGTGCCAAACATTTTTCAAAACGTGGGTTAGAAGCTTTGGAATGAGCTGATTTTTTGTGAGGATGATCTCTATGATGAGGAGATCATCCTCACTAAAAATCAGCTTATTCCAAAACTTCTAACCCCATCAAAAGTGATTTAAAAAATTGGACAATCCACGATTCTTCAACTTGTAAACTAGGGTTGGAAGTTTGAAAATGAGTTAATTTTTTGTGAGGATGATCTCTTCACCGTAGAGATCATCCTCACAAAATATCAGTCTATTTCAAAACTTCTAACCCCATCAACAGTGATTTACAAAAAATGTTTGGCAAACTTTAGGGTTGCCGAACTGCTCTCTCTCTATATATATATAGGGGGTGGTTCGGCAGCCCTAAAGTTTGCCAAACATTATGTCAAACATTTTTCAAAACATGGGTTAAAAGCTTTGGAATGAGCTGATTTGTTGTGAGGATGATTTCTTCACTGTAGAGATCATTCTCACAAAAAATAAGCCTATTTCAAAACTTCTAACTCCATCAAAAGTGATTTACAAAAAATGTTTGGCACAATGTTTAGCAAACTTTAGGGCTGCCGAACCGCTCCCATATATATATATATATATATATATATATATATTCGAAACCCTATGAAGCTATGAATTTCTTGGGTCCACCCTCCATGGTCATGTTGACCCTTGATTAAACATGTTGCACTCGTGTGACTAGGAGTAGTCCATTGAACTGTTTCAGGCCTGTTTAGGAACCGTTCCTAATTATATTCTTGTTATAGTGCTCGATTAGACATTGGATTGACTTAAACACGACTTTTGAGGATGGTTTCAATGTTTGGGATGACTTGTCTATCCTTATTGTTGGTGAAGGATATAGTCATCTTGGTCTTGACAAGATTTAAAACCATGTTCTAAACTGAAATTCCACTTTTGGGTATTATTTACTCATAAATTTCAAGCTCTCTTCCTTTAAGTAAGAAGGAAAAATTCAATTATTACACAAGTCAATTTGGAAACTCTTCAAATGAGCCAACATTTCCCTCCCCTTAGTTTCACTCTTCTTAGTTTTTAAGGATCTTAGATATGATCTTTCTTATTGACATGGATCTTAATTTGATAAAAAAAATTAGGTTTAAGCAGAAAAATTATCAATAAATTGTATTCAGAATGGTAAAATATATATATTTATATATATACATACAGGATCAAGCGTCATATGAAAAAACATATGTAAAAACAATGTAACATTAATAAAATTTCAAAACATGGATTAAAAGTTTTGGATTGAGCTGATTTTTTGTGACGATGATCTCTATGATGGGAAGATCATCTGAAAAAAAAAAAAAAAAATCAGTCCAATATGAAACTTCTAACCCCATTAAAAGTGATTTAGAATGTGGACCGTCAATTTTTATCAATAATTGTAAATCACTTTTGATGGATTTAGAAGTTTCAGATTGAGCTGATTTTTTGAGAGGATGATCTTTCATCATAGTGACCATCCTCGCAAAGACTGTAGTTTCTTCTCCACCTCAACATCTCTCATAATCTGTTGTTGCTCCAAAGACTATAGTTTCTTCTTCAACTTATGTATCTCAGCAGAATCACTAGAGTTGTCACAAAATTCAACATAAAAGAAAATATCAAATAAAGCTCTATAAGTTCGAAATAGTTCTATAAGTTCAATTGTAAGAATTTCAATAAAATATTCTATACGAAGGCCTTCCACACTAATAAGTACCGGAATGCCCATGTTCAACTAACAATAATTTCATAGCTAAAGCACTCGCAAGTTATTAGAAATCTGACTTTTAATGTCCCCTTAACCTGGGACTTTAATCTCCTCGAAGGATAAGGAGGAGGAGAAAATTAAAAATGCATTGACTTGTTCTAATCCACCTTGTGCCTAATTCCACACAAAATGCTTTGTATAACCTTGAAAATCAAGTTATTGGTTCCTATGAAGTAGTCACTAAAGACTAGTTCAAAATTCCTTTTCTAACGATAATCTTGAAAATTTGCGACACCCATTCTTACAAATAATCTTACCAAGAAACACAAAACCCTCTTTGCTCTACTGTGAACCACCGAATGGTGAGTCATATAGCACCTTTGGATCTTAACACTGAAATCATAACCCCTTTCTATTCTGGGATGACAACTTCTTGGAATCTACTATCTACCAAATTATCCAACCACTTTGTTGCATAAAATAGAAAATGCTTTGTTTAATCTTTTCCAATGATAATCCATTGGCACTAGCATCTTAAAGGCCAAAATGAAGCATGATGAACAAATGGAGAAGCATCTGCTATGAAAGTAATGCATGTCCAAAATGAGATATTTCTAGGTCGGCATCCTAAAGGGGAAAATGAAGTATGTAGAGCAAATGCGTACTGGACAGCATCTCGTTCTTCCTAGTGTTACTCGAATTCTAGTAGGAATTCAAGTAGCACTTCTGCGACATAAATTTTACGGGCTGTAGCTCTTTAAAACTATGTCCCTATTGGACACCACACCACAGGAGTCTCTATTGGACACTTGACACGAGAAGAGAAAGAGAGACTCAACTACCACAAAATAATTCTGTAGATTGAGATTTCTTATTTGATGCTCAAAATGTTCAAAATCTTTCGTATCATGAATGCTTCTATTTTCTTATTTGATAATATCTTATATGTTCGAATCCTCACACCTTATATTGAGTCAAAAATCTTGGTTCAGCATTCTCACATGAGTCAAAGCAGGTCTCCTGCAATGTCAAGTTGTTAACCATGATGAGCTTCAAATGGTCAAAACAAGAAGATATCTAATAGTTTAATGAGTTGGGATTGATGGACTCATGAAAAGTCACTCATATAAAAATAGATCACTATAAATATAAAAACAGATCACTATAAGAATAGATCTCTACAACCACTTGGGACCATTTAAACTAAGATAGATCCATTTGTCTAAGATGAAATAACAAAAATGCATGTTTTTCTAAGATGAAGTATTGAAGTACAAGTGACTATGTTACTATTTCAGAAAATTATAGTGTCACTTTAAACCTGTGAAATAGTCATATTAAAAACCCCTGTATTCGTTATTGTTCATGTTTTGATAATTAAAATGAACAGTGAGCCGACCGGAATCATAAATTGTCACTTTAAACCTCCGAAATAGTCATGTTAAAAGCCCCCAAATTCATTATTGTTCACATTTTGATAATTACAATGATCAGTTAGCCGGCCGGAATCATAAATTCATCAAAAGTTGATCACTTTTTCATAAATAAATCTTATTTTTTATCCACAAAATATCTAAATAAGAGTGGAGGATAAAACATATAAATACATAACTTATGAAAATTATTGTTGATAGATATATATATCCCATCCTCGATCACACATCTACATCAAATATTTCCATTTCTATTCAATCTACATATCCACTTTAGACAAGATTCTAACCAGAAGTGCTAAAATAACTCACCAACTACCTTATACAATTCACAGTTCTCCTTCAAACCGATATTATATCATGCCATCCACCAATTTACAACTACCATCAATTGTTGCTAATCCATAACTATAATTTACCACATAAACTGCCAATCAGACCTCCAGATCTTCGGTCACTAAATACTAAATCCATAACTTATTTCTTCGTGGATGCAATCCACTCTATATTGTATATGAGACCAAATTTAATGGACACATACGTATCAAGTACCAACCTAACCTTCCAAAAGCTAATTTGTTATTTTCTTTAACACCAAATCTTTTATCCTCTGAAAACAGGCCCAATAACCCCAAAATATTCAAAAAAATTATTGCTAGAACTATAGAAACACAAAAAATAAATATTGAGGTCACTCCAGCATTATTCTATAAGAAAAGAAAGATGTGAAGCACAGATAAATGTACACGTCAGCAACAAACTCTATAAACTGAGTGCAATTTTGGCAACCCCCACTCTAGAGACTCGGCATTCTAATTGGTCCATGTGGCATAGAAAATTTAACAGATTTTCTCTCACACGCTGTGATTTTGTTCTTCCAAACTAACCGCAGTCATTAATAGAAATTTAAGGGTAACAAATAAGATTACAAAATCTTCAGAACTCTATACCAAAAAAACTATATTTGTTTTAACAATTAATTCTTAAAAACAAATTAATACTAAAAAAATCATGGTTTCTTGCATCCATAACAAGAGAATGGCTATTCATGCCCCAACTTTACTTATTACACCCTAATTAAAAAAAAAAAAAGTAAATGATTGAGAATAAGTAAAAGTTGCGGTGCAAATATGAACTCTTTCTTTCTCTCCTCTTTAATTGGGGTGTGATAAATAATTAAGAAATTGGGTTGTATTAAGCAAATGTTGGGGTTCAATTTTTTCCCAAAATAACCTCAATGATTATATTAATTTAGAGTAATAATTGGATCATTGTTTTCACCTCTATCTTCATCATCTGCAATCTTCTTGATAGTCTTTTCCCAAATTTTTTTAGTAGACCATACATTTTTATTCATATACACATTTTTTCAAAAGTAATGAATTTGAAATTTACCATTTTGTTAATTATAATCGTACAAATGTAAATTTATAAGTTGGAACTCCAAGTCTTTTCCCAAATTTTTTTAGTAGACCATACATTTTTATTCATATACACATTTTTTCAAAAGTAATGAATTTGAAATTTACCATTTTGTTAATTATAATCGTACAAATGTAAATTTTTTATTTAGAACTTGAGGATAAATTTTGAATCCTTAATAGAAATATTAACCAGAGTCATGATAGGTTGGTTTTGGCACAACAAGAGTTACATTAATCCTTCAAGAATATCCATTATTAATTGAATCAATTTATTAAACCAACTCCAAAAATAATGAGTCAATTCAGTCTGGGTCAATTTCAAATGCATCAAGTCAAGAAAATGATATATTTAGAACAAAAATAAATATTTTTATTATTTACGTTATTTAAAGATTTAAATTTTTTTATTTGATTTGTCTCTGTCAACTCAAAAGTTGTTGAAATCGACTTAAGGGCCAATTAAGACTAGTTTTAAAATGAGTCCTCAAGGACTAAGAAAATCAATATTTTTTCTTAAAGTATTAATTGGTTGAACTTCTTGGAACTTAGAGTATTTTTTTTTTAATTTTTTATTTTTAAATATTAAATATTAATTGGCTACAAAGGCTTGGCTAAAATTATAATCTTAATAATACAAAACATTATAGCACTCATTGAAACAATTTCATGTAAAAAAAGAAAATAAAAAAATTAGCGGAGAGAGAGAGAGTGAGAGTATATATTTGCAACCCAACTTTTACTTATTCTCAATCATTTACTTATTTTTTATCATTAGAGTGTAATTAGTAAAGTTGGGGTGCCAATAACAACTTTTTTTTTTTTTTTTTTTTTTTTTTATGGCTGCAGGAAACAACGGTTTTTTAAGTATTAATTTTTATTTTTTAGACTTCATTGTCTAAAAAAAATAGTTTTTTTATTATAATAATACGTTTA
Source organism: Akebia trifoliata (assembly GCF_017979445.1). NCBI lineage: Eukaryota > Viridiplantae > Streptophyta > Magnoliopsida > Ranunculales > Lardizabalaceae > Akebia > Akebia trifoliata. The sequence continues at coordinate 37,984 of NW_028237686.1, read as the reverse complement.
GTGTCCTAAAGATTTTGTAATCTTATTTGTTACTGTTAAATTGCTATTAAGAGTTAAGACAATGATGCACATCCCCAATCAAACTGATCTTTTGTGTCGGTAGATTGACCAAGAGATGGACCACATATCCAAACGGTCAATACATCACAACTACAAAACAAAAACAATCGTCCAAAAAGTACACTTAATTTCTGGGTAGTCTACTTTCAGAAGATGAATTATATAATATGGAGGAATCTCTCTCTAAAAATGGGGTGCCACATGACCTTCGTTTGGAACGGACACCGTTGCGGATCCCTACTGCTTCAACGAACTCCGTAATCGTCCAACAACATCTTCTGCTTCTACATATCTTGTAAGTTAAAAATGCATCTAAGGGGTATCCTTAAGCAATGTTTAATTTCAGTTCAAATATGAGGGTTTATTATTATTATATGCTGATATGGAAATTACCTAACCGGTAGAGAAAAAGTATAAGACTTCGATAATGATACAATGCTCATTTTAATTCTGAAAATGGTAAATTATCATTTTTGGAAGTAAAATATTTTACGTTAGTAATGGGAAATTTACTATTTTATAAAATATTTTTATTTCAAAAACATTAATTTACCATTTTCGGAATTAAAATGAATAGTCTATAATTTTGAGCATATCTTTTAGTAAATCAGCCACAAAAAAAAAAAAAAAAAAAGAGAGAGAGAGAGAGGGAGTGATATATTTTTTTTGATTGTAAAAAAATTCATAGTAGTTGAGTGATTTTTATTTGAATTTTAGCCTTTTTCATCATTTATATTTTGAGTCGTGATAATCTGACTTTGGCGAGTGGCATACTCAATCGACTTATTTGACATGACAGGCTTGCAAACCATAGATGTGTTCTCTTCGAGATACGAAACTGCACTTGTTTACAAGGAACCGTAGTTTTGTATCGGAAGAGAGCACATCTACAGTTCCCAAGCCTGTCACATCTGGTAAGTCAATTGAGTTGCCACATGGCTAAGTCAGATTATCAGTATTCTTATATTATTTTTTCAATTTTCACAACCTCTCTAAGGTGTATTTGTTTTCTTCTTTGCAGATTGAGCATTCTAATTATAAAAATATGGAACCGAAATAGATCCTAATCAACCCCAATATTTCATATCCACCATACATTAATATGGATAGTTCAACTACCAATAGTGGATTTGGCTTGAACCACCAAATTGACGAGTCCAACACATTTAATAATCTTACGGCCAACAGTGGATTTGGCTTGAACCATCGCATTGATCATCAGGAGCTCGATAGATACATTAAGCCTACGGTCAACAGTGATGGCTTTGGTTTGAACCATCGCATTGATCATCAAGAGCTCAACACATATTATAATATTACAACGAACAGTGGATTTGACCGCAATCACTATGTTCAGGAACAAATCATAAATAGGATAACCGTGAACTGTGGACTTGACCTCAATCACTATGTTCAAGAAGACAACATGGAAGGTATGATTTGTTTCATTTTCAGATATATTAAAAATATTTTCTTTTTTTCGGTAGTGTAATCTTTAAAATCCTATAATCAATATTTTAAATTACAAATAAGCTCTTTGGATACATATGAAACTGCTCGTACCTTCTACTAATTTAATTGTTTAAAAAAAAAAAAGCTAAGTAAAATTTCAAATCATACTCTAGGGCCATCGAGCTCAAATATGTATCAAATTGGCAAATCCAATGCCATAGCTCTCTTGATTTCATGGAAATACTCAGATCCCGAAAAAAATTGTTTTTTTTTTACTTGATCCAAGGTATTAAGAATAGAAGGTTATCAAACTCCCATCGAACTCACAAATTTAAAATTAAAATCAAGCAGTGAAAATTAACCTTTTTCAAGTTTTTTTTTTCTTTAAAGTTCATAGAATTTTGTCCTCTACATCACTGTGACATTGAATCATGTTTTTGGAAGCCACAAGGTGAGCTCAATTACCCGTTAGTAAGGCCAGACTTAGTCAAATAAGATAAACTTATACACCCAATTTAATGAGATTTTTGCACGTGATTTTCCATGTTGTAATTAAACAGAGGAAAAGGATTTGCCTGGTGACAAATGATTTGCCAGATAATTATTCTCCCTGCAATCAAACATGCCCTAAGATTTTAAAGGTTCCATATCTAAGAATTCAAAAAGAATTTATTGGTTTATCGACACATAAATTGCTTTCGTGTTTCTCAGCCCATGAGAAGAAGGTGTCAAAGAGAATAAATAGTAGCAAGAGGTTACAGTTGCCACAAGCTTCTCCTAAAGAATCCATTTCACCGTTGGGTGGGTAATTGGTTTGCCTTAGCATATATGAAAGAGAATCATACTCAAAGCCTTTCCTTAAAAAATACTATCTTCTATTAGTTCAAATGTGTTCATATCTACTCTCACTACCTCCATCCACGTTTGTTTTGGTGCAAAAACAAATTAATCATAGCTTTTAAGGTGTAACTTTTGACTGGCCATCTGTTTGATTATTACTATATCCCCCTCCCCTACTCCAACATCATTTCATAATGCATCCAATACAAAATTTTCACTATCGGATGATCTATGATTTTATGTTTCCTTGTAACTTGCAAAGCTATTTCTGCAAGACTGGTTTCAATAAAATGATATTCAAAATTAATAGCTATAGGATTTGCATCGGTACATAGTTCTTTGAGCCAAAAAAGTATGATGTAGATGTTATTTCTTTGAGAGGAAAGTTATTATTGTTACATGCAGTATTATTCAGACTCTATTCTTTAGAAAAAAGGAAAAAAAAAAAAAAATTCAATTATAATCAGTTCCAAAACACAAAACGTAATAATCTGACTCCCCCATGTGTCATACTCAAAATACACTCCTGGCGTGGCATGTGCTAGAACCATATATTTTATGCATCGGGATACACATCTGCACATCCCCATAAATATGTATAGTTGTGTATCCCGAGGAAAAAGATCTACGGTTCTAGCACATGTCACATCAGGAGAGCAATTTTTGTATGCTACGTGGGGGAGTCAGAAAATTGTTGATCTTTGAAACACTCACGATGAGCAAACATTTCACTTCCTTTAGGTTCATTCTTCTTTGTTTGTAAGGCACTTGGATATGATCTTTCTTACTGGCATTGGCTATTAATGAGCTTAATTAGATAGAAAACTAGGTTTGAGCAGACATAATTATTATAAACATCGATTGAGAAGTGTAAAATTATTTGGTCATTAAAAACTTATTGATCCACACTTTGTTTTGAAGAGAATCCTAATTGAGAAACCTCACCTGAAACCCAAAACAAAAAAGAAGCCAACGACAAAGACGATAATGGACGTATTACTGCAGTAACGTTTACCTTCCGTGACCTTGCCTTGGCAACCAAGAATTTTCGAGCAGAATGTCTATTGGGTGCTGGTGGGTTTGGAAGAGTCTACAAGGGATGCCTTGAGAGTGGGCAGGTAACTGAGGACTAAATTAACTACTATGAGTTTTGTTGAGTCCTTCTTGGAATAATTGAAGAAACTTAGGACTGATTTTGGTTCATTATGATCAGCTTGTGGCTATTAAGAAATTTGACAGGAATGGGTTGCAAGGAAATAGAGAGTTTCTTGTTGAGGTTTTAATGCAAACTCATGTTCACCATCAAAATCTAGTTAATCTCATTGGATATTGTGCTGATGGAGACCAGAGGCTTTTGGTTTATGAATATATGCCACTGGGGTCTCTAGAAAATCATCTTCTAGGTATGTCAATTATATTTAATCTTTTGATTTTGCGGTATCTCTTTGAAGGAAACATTTTAAGTAATAATCTTCCTTTGAATTTGCAATAATTCAATACACGCCACATATTTCAATACTTGTCTTATATGTGTTTGTAGATCTCGCGCCGGACCAGAAGCAGTTAGGTTGGTATACAAGAATGAAAATAGCAGCAGGAGCCGCTAAAGGCCTGGCATATTTGCATGACAATGCCAGACCATCTGTTATACATCGTGATCTGAAATCGTCCAACATTTTGTTGGACGAAGGGTTCATTCCGAAACTCTCAGATTTAGGGCTTGCAAAGCTTGTTCCTATTGGAGATAGGACTCATGTATCACCGAGGGTGATGGGCACGTATGGGTATTGCGCTCCGGAGTATGCAAGAACAGGTCAGCTGACATTGAAATTGGATGTTTACAGTTTTGGAGTTGTTTTACTTGAGTTAATCACAGGGCGAAGAGCCATCGACACCACTAGGCCAACAGAACAGCAAAATTTAGTTTCTTGGGTAATTTTCTTCCTTGCTCTTTACTTTTTTTATTTTCTGCTTGCTTGAATGTGAATCCATTAGAGGTTTTTCTTTTTATGAATTGGAATTTGGAATTGTTGTGGATGAAATATAAGCTATTGTTCCAAAAGAAGTTAATTAGAGTGCCCATGGCTTCTAGAAGAGCTGGGACAAATCGTAATTCTGATGAGGTCAATCCCATCATTTTGTGTTAAAAATATAATTGAAGACTATGTGTTACGAATCGTCTGTGTAAATTTATTCCATCTAAGCTAACACTCTTAAAATCAACTTGTTCGAGTATCAAACCAACATAGTGAGGTAGGAGATCTGGTGGAGGACCTTTGAGTGTCCTTGGCTACTAATTAGTTTGCTTAATTGAGTCCAATTAGTAGTCTTCAATTATATTTTTCTAAGGAGATAGGTGTTGGTACCAACCTGTTCGCAAAACAGTGTTCTCGTTTGTGAAGAATGTCTTCAAGGTTGCATCTTATAATGTACCTAAAGGCGTGCGCTTTTGTTGTACGGTGGTGTTAAGCTGGAGCTTCTCATACGTTTGTGAAGCATGTCTTCCAGGTTGCATCTTGTAATGTACCTAAAGGTGTGCGCTTTTGTTGTCTAGTGGTCTTAAGCTGGAGCTTCTCCAAAAAGTATATTATTGAGCAAGTATAGAACACTTCAATGGCTCATTTTACCATCAAAAGCTTGTAACATCTTTGTAGTTTTTATCAAATCTCGCTGGTTGGCTTCTGTTAATAAGTAAAATTTCTTTTGTTAAGTCATGGATGCTGAGATTCTACATGCATTTGCATAATGTTGCGAGATCGACTTTATGGATGAGTGAGCCTTGTCATATACCTAATATATCTATCCAAGTCCAATCTGTTTGCAATAACTACGAACATAATAAGCATGGATCTAGGATTTGATCTTGAACAAACAATACAATAATCGAATCGAACGAACAATAATTGTAAAATACCTGGATTCGCTTTTCGATTATCCGCGGAGAGTATGTTAATCTTGATCTGCAAAGAACAGGTGCACTACCCCAACTCTGCCTACACTTTTGGTGATGGGAACCTCTATCTCAATAATAGAATAATCTGTGTGTAGAGAGGGGGGGGACGGCCACCTATTTATATTAGAGGATACTAGATTTTCTACCCATCGTAGAATTCTAGTATTAGGTGAATACCACTTAAGTTTTGATAGGATGTTCACTAACCCATCATATTTGATGTTGGTAACCAATGCCAGACTACTAACATGGTTTCCAATTTTATCCTTAATGTTTTGAACAAATTAATCCAGTATTTATATAAAATTTGTATATGTGAAAAGGCCACAAAATAATTTTAATTACGAAAATAATAATAATAATAATAATAATTCCAACACAATCATGCGTACATGTCTAGTTTATATTCGACTTGATTGAAATTGTGATTAAAAGTCATTTCTTTACAGTGTTGATGTTGTTATTTTGTTGAACAGGCACGGCCACTTTTTAAGGACCAAAGAAGATTCACTCAAACGGCTGATCCACTTCTTCAAGGGGACTTCCCAATAAGAAGTTTGTATCTAGCGCTTGCTGTTGCTGCCATGTGTCTCCAAGAGGAAGCTACCCTACGTCCCTTGATTAGCGATGTTGCAATTGCATTAAGTATCCTTGATGTGGCCCCAACTGATTGGGGGGGGGGCTCTGCATCTCTTCCTGTTTTGTCTCTATCTTTACCAGAAAATATCAAGCAACAATAAAGATAAGTGAGATTAAGATAGCTCGAATGAACACCAAAGAGCTATTGTTGAAGCTATAGAATGGGATTCGAATTCAATCGAAGAAAACAACAGCAGACGCAGTTGGATGTGTTGCAAATAACTTTGTGTCTCCTCGTCATCAAAAAAGAAAAAAAAAAAAAAAAACAAAGACAAAAATTTGTGTAGTACCTTGATGTATTTCGATATTATTGCTTATGAAGTAGATATTGAATACAACCTGTAATCAAAATTGAAAATGAACTGGGTAGAGGCACAGACTAGCGGCCTGTGTGGATACACCTCTCCGTGCAAGAGCAAAAGCTCAATCACTCCCCGCAAGAGCAAAAAACCTCTCCGCGGAAGAGCAGGTCTTTGAAGCTTCTCCACAAAGAGCAAAAAACCTCTCCCCGCAAGAGCAAAAACCTCTCCACGCCAAAGCAAAAATCTATCCAAACGTTTGCTAGCTCCCCGCAAGAGCAGAAGTCGTCAAGAAGCTCTATCCAAACGCAGTCTAGGTCAATTTCTTTTAAGAAGTTTCTCGCCTCTTCAAAACAATATTACTGCCAGTAGAAACTCTGGCGAAACATCCCCAGGACACAATAGCCCATATACAAATACTTTTAATCTTTGTTTTGTAGTAAAACAGAGACTAGTAAAACCTCACTGTTTGATCCATTGCCCAAAGTCAAAAATCAAAGAACTAAACAATCAAAAGTACAAGGCGAGAGAGAGAGAGAGAGGAGGAAGAACTGAAGTCGAGAGGACAGAAGGGACAAAAGGGCTCGCATTTTATATAGACAAGAAGGCCCAATAGACACAAGGTTTGAAGTTAAAAGAAGGAATAATAGTGCAGCGACCTCAAGATTGTACCTCAGATCTCACTTTCACTTTCCTGACGTGTACGTATGTAGGAAGCATAGATGTTTTCATTTGTCTCGATGAATAGAGAAGTTTTTCAGCATGTAGTAGTTGTCAATAAGAGAAGTTGTAGATTGCATTTTTCTTCAAATAATAAAATTGAGACTTTTCCTTTGAATAAAATGTTGTAAATAGTGTAGATCTTGAGTCTAAATAGGCTACTCAAAATAAATAGTAGAACAAGTTAGAACAACTTATCAATTTGATTGAGTGACTGATGGAGAAGTTGTCGTCCTTAAAATCAATCCCCCCTTCCCTCCCCCCTCGTTGCCTCCTCTTCCTTTAGGATGATATCCACAGTGCAATCGATCTCAGACTGTTGGTTTCCAAGATTCAACAGTCACAAATCTTTTAATTGTGCATTTGAAAATAATAGATCTTCAGCGAACTTGATCGAATCAGTTGGTGTATGAGCCGTAGAAAAGAGAAGGACAGAAGAGAGTGATCAGAACATTGTTTCTTTTCATGTGTACAAAGCTCTAGAGCACACCTTTCTTTTATAGTAAAAAATCCAACGTTACAAGGCCCCAACTACTCAATGGTTCTTAATTGGCCCCTTTTTAACGTTGAAAGATCTAAACAACTTAATCCAAGGGTAAGTTAGATCAACAGTTAAGATTGAAAAAGAAGTAATGGATCTTTGAGTAAAAAGAACCTCAATAGGACCCAACCCAACCTTGATCGACGCATTTGTTTTTGTTTTATTACATGTGCATATTAAGGTTTTTACGGGTTGATCCTAAACACAATGGGTTGCAGTCCCATGGTGCCTTGGGTCCCCATGTGCGCGTGAGACCCACTCTCTATCTCACTCACATTCAACTAACTAGGAGAGTGAAAACCTTTATTAGTTGAGCACAAGTCTTGTGTCTATTCGATGTGAGACTAAGAGTTTAGAACGTTATCTTTACAACTCTTAAGAGAAAACAAATCAAAGAATCTTTGATTTTTCAACTATCACAAGAAAGTAAAATGTTTTTTAGCTAAGATTTCATCAGAAATGAAAAAACTCTACACCACCAACACTTAAGAATAAAAGGTCCTGATTTTAAGTCTTACCCCAACAAAATCCAAGACATAAAAGAAAACTATGAATCCGACAACATAAAATTTGTACCCCTTATTAGCAATTCGGAATACAACAAAAATTCGAGTTCTATTCAATTTTGGATTGCAAAAATCTGGTAAAAAAATTCTATAAATGAAAAATATTCGACATATGCTTCATACGTATATTATCCATCTCATTTCAAAAATTTGAAAACCAAAAATTCGGTAATATGATAATGATGGTGAAGGCGATGATATATTGGTGATGGTAATAATGATGGTGGTGATAACGAGGGCATGAAGGTTATTGTTCCGTTGGTTTATAAAAGAGGACCAAAGTCAAAGGACAAATCATCAATTTGAAAAATTAATGTGTAATCTCAAATAAATGCAGAGGGCCATGTCATTATTTTTTTAAAGATAAAAGAGACATTTGTGACATAAAAAGGTGGATTCCTCTAAATTTTTAAAGCATGACAGCTTCAAAGTTTACATGTCACAACTAACAAGTTTACACTTTGCAACATACAACAAGTAATAGAAACGTTTTTTTTTTCCCACCGAGTTTTTTAAAAATTCATAAAAACACATTTTATTCTTTTTAAACTTAAAATGCGTGAATTATTCAAAATAGTTCAATAATCCGGAGAATCATACTTTCATTGAAAAAACCAAAAAACTTGTGAATATTTCAAGAATTAAATAGAAGATTGCTAACAAGGCTTGTACCAAAGCCATCTGTTCAAAATGTACAAATATTATGTTTTATTTGTGGATGATTGTACATGATTGACTTGGTTTTATCCACTTCGTTGAAAATTTTGGATACTTTTCAAAAATTAGTTGAAAATCAATTTGCAAGAAAATTTCATAGAAAAAAAAAAGCGTCGTCATATCGTATGAGTTGGTTTAACCTTAATGTTTCATACCAATACTCATAAGTATCCTTTTGCTACTACGTTTATTGATCTCGGCATGTGTATTTGATGAAACTGCTTTCCCATTTATTGACTCATCATCTTTATCTGTTCCTATGCAACAAATTGGAATGATTACAAAATATCTCAATGATGGTGAATGGTTTAGATCATTTTCTCCTTTCTCTGATTCAAAAAGCGCCAGAAGTCAGGGGGAGTTATTAGGTACCACTACTCAAGGGAACACATCTAATACAATTGAACCTATTGATTATATTACTCAAAGCACTCTTAATACTTCAAGTGGTACTCTAATTGTAGATGTCATTGTGCCTCCTATTATAATTATAAATGTTACTAATTCACCAAATTCTACAAGTGAACCTAGTGTTTGAAATGTTCCTACTTTCTTAGATGCTAATAATGTTTCCCATCCATCTTTTAATTTATCTCATGAAATAGTCACCCGTGCTATGGCTAGTGTCTTTAAATCCAATCACAAATATTCATTGATAGTTTTTCTTCAGATATTTCGTAACCAAAGAATCTGAATGCAGCCCTCAATAGTCCTTCTTGGGTTGAAGTCATTTACAATTGTTGAACAGACACAACCATTTTTCAAGGACTGAAGCCCTCAAATGGCAGATCCACTTCTTCAAGGGGACTTCCCAATGAGCGGATCTTATCAAGCAGTTGCTGTTGCTGCCATATGTCTCCAAGAGAATGTTGCCTTACGTCCATTGATTAGTGAAGTTGCAAATGCACTAAATTACCTTGCCATGGCCCCAGCTGACAAGGGGGACTTTACATCTCTTCCTATTTTGTCTCCCTCGTCACCAGAGAAAATGTCAAGCGACAATAAAGAGAAGCGAGATGAAGATAGCTCGGATGGATGACAAAGAGTTGCTGTTCATTACATCTAATTTTGTCCCTCTATTAATATCTTATACAAGCTTTCCACTATGACAATGATATCATGTTGGGAGTTGAATTGAGTTGATTGCAAATTAACCTATACGTGGGAAACAAGATTTTGAGTGAAGTATTCACCTGACTGCCTATTTCTTGTAATTTGTAAATTGAAGGGCTCTTGTGTATCCTTGTATGAGAAACTGGATGAATTTAGAGAAATATATCCTTTTTAATTACCTTATTGTTGAATTATGTAGAAATAAATCCTTTGTTTGTCTAAATGAATTAACTTGATTTACAACAATAAAGCCTTGTTCCAAAAATCTGGGATTGGCAAAATGAATTATGATCCTCCATTCCACTTTGTCAAAAGCCAACTCTCATGTTATTGAGAGAGAAAGAGAGTTCATCTGTTTTCACTATCTCCATCAATGTTCTTTGGGGTCTTGTTCTCGTTCTTTTAGGATCTTCAACTAGAATATTTTTTCGAACTGGGTGTGTAAACTATCTCAACCAATTTTCTCTTCAAGTTCTTATAGAATCTTTCTTGGCCTTTCCACTCATCCATCTTAACATTCTCATTTTTACTATACTCATTTTATTAAATCTTCTAGCCAAAAGCCATTTATTATTCTCCCAAAAAATGTTCATCTTCAAGTTCTTCAACCTTTATTTTTATCATGCCTTGAGATTAAAGCTTTCCAAATCTGAAGTTTTACTTCTTTCAGATCGAAAATGCCTTAGATTAGCTTTTTTCTTGAAAATTGAAGTTCATTATTTTTTTGGTGAATTATTATTTCATGAGCTGAAAATGAGTTATTTACCATTCCAGGTCACTGTTTATTTTAATTACTAAAACGTGAATAATCACGTTTTCGTTAAAAAAAATTCCAAACGAAGTGACTATGTTGGAGGTTTAAAGTGACAATTCACTTTAAACCTGCAAAATAGTCACTTTAAAAACCCTTGAATTTGTTATCGTTCACGTTTTGATAATTAAAATGAACATTGAGCCAGCCAGAATCGTAAATTCGTCAAAAGTTGATCACTTTTTCGTAAATAAATCTTATTTTTTATCTACAAAATATCTAAATCAGAGCGGAGAATAAAACACAAAGATATAAATACATAACTTAAGAAAATTATTGTTGATAGAACAATGTTGGCCTATTGAAACTTCATATACCCAATTATTCTAAGATATGTCCTATCCTCGATCACACTTGTTCGAGTTGTAGATTATGATAAAATAAGAACAAAGTAAAACCTTGGCAAGTAAGGATCGATCCACAAAGACAACGTTAACCCAGAAATATTTTACTTTAAATCCAATTCAATTTTAATATTCAATTTAAAAACAGTTTTCAAGATACAATTATCTAAAAGAAAATGTTAAGAATACGATGGAGAAGTGTCGACCAATCGGATCTACCTTTCACAAACTCTATCAATGATTTTTGGTTCTCTATTTATCTCGATCCACTAAACAAAGTTAATGCTTGTGGATTAGAAAATCAAACAATTATTTTAAAAAAGAGATTGATGGGACAAATATTAATTATTATCTGTGAAGCATGGATCATTTTGAACTTATTAAAGAATAAACCATCAAAACTTTGAGAAACAATCAATATTTAAATTACTTAAAAACTATCACAATAAAACTAAGGAGCAATTATGAAAATAATAAAAACACTGATAAAGTCTTGCTTCGACTTCCTTAACCGATCTAACGGGGAGTTCCAACCAATAATAATCGCAAGAACAATAAATAAGATAAACATAAAAGAAAAGGGAATAGAAATGAGAGAAAAGAATTCTTCTTTATTACTCTTGATTTTGAAACCAACAGAATCTCCATACAATATTCAAATTAAGAAAGGAAAAAAAAAAAATATAAAAACCTAAAACTAAAATAATAGAAGAAGAAAAGTTGACCTCAAGAGAGATGAGATGAGGTGCCTTTTAGCCTGGTCTCTTTTTAATAGAGACCAGATTAAGGTTTCTAAGGTTTCGAGACGCTTCTATAAACATAAAAATTTCAAAATCCTAATTCAATGCGAACAATCTTCAATCACAAAATATGTTTTATACGAATCTCGAGGTTGGAATCACCAACTCAATCACGCCGCCCACGTTGACTAAGGTGTTGCGGTCCAAGTGGGCCCAAATGACTTGAATTTTGGTACTTGGTCTTGTTTCGAATCCTAAATCATAGTAGTAACTTCGAATATTTTTGATTCACCTTAAAACTTTACTACTTTTTCCTGTTATACGAAAATAGCAGTAATTAATTCTAAAATATATCATTTTATTAAAATCCATGATAAATATGGACTAGCCATGCATTATGTCTAATAAGGAGATTTAATATACAATTTATTAGTAAAGTACTTGCAATAAGTACTTTAGAAACGACTTTTTATACCCTGATCAACACATCTACATCAAATATTTTCATTTCTATTTAATCTACATATCCACTTTAGACAACATTCTAACCAGAAGTACTAAAATATCTCACCAACTACCTTATACAATTCAGAGTTCTCCTTCTAGCCGATATTATATCATGCTATCCACTAATTTACAACTACCATCAATTGGTGTCAATCCATGACTATAATTTATCGCATAAACTGCCAATCAGACCTCTAAATATTCGATCATGAAATCGTCCTCAATCCGCGGGATGCGCGGATCCGCTTTTGACCTTTGAGGCTTGGGAGTCGCCACCTAGTTATTACGGTCTAGGAACCGAATACTGACTTTAAAAAGGCAAATATTACTAATCTATGAAAGAAAAAAAAAACGGGTTTGGGGATCACGTTACGGGGTTGGAAAGTGTTAGACACCAACCCCGCCCGGCAAACACCGGTCTCTACTAATTCCCAAATAAACTACATTGCTAAAAGATCTAAGTAATAGAAAAAATAATAAGAAATAGATACCTTTCTAAAGACAACGGTCTTGTTCCGTCAGATCTGATAGAGTAACTCCTTGTACAGTACTCTTCGTTTCGTTTTGTCTCTAGATTTGATTTCTGGTCTCCGAGGCAAGATATCTCTTTCTTAGATCTGGATTCTTCGGATTTGTTTATGAATTTCTGAGTATTTTTTAAAGGCTTCTAGGTATTTTTCGAGCTAAAATTGAGGTATGGGTATTAGGTAAGGAGTTAGGACTTCAAAATTAGGGTTTATGGAAGTTTTTTGACCTACTTTTCTTAGAATTTATTTTTTGATGCGAAAATAGAGTGTGGAGGCTCCTATTTATAAATTTTTTTAAATGCCTTTTATATAATTATAATTCTTTTGAAAAGAGTTATTATTTAATTAGAATTATATTAAATAGAGTTGTTATTTAAGCAAGATTGCTTTAAATAGAATTATTATTTAATTAGAACTCTATTAGGGTTTTGACTTTTAGTCTCATTTGATTGACTTTAAGATTTTGACTTTAGTCTTACTTGGTTGACTTTTAATATCTTGACTTTAGTCTTACTTGATTGACCTTAAGATCTTGACTTTAGTCTTACTTGATTGACTTTAATTTTTTGGAGAATCCCCTTTATTATATCTTTAATTCTTTGGTCCCCCAGATGGAGGGGTCATTGAATAAATATCTTGGCAACCATCAACAATTTTGCTTAAGAGTCTGATTGATCGATTTTTTGGTTCAAAAATTTTAAATTAATTTTATTAATGTTTCACTTTATATTATTTTATGTTTTATTTATTAATTTCAAAAATTTTAATTATTAAAATTATAAAATTATCGTTTTGCCCTCGGAGAGGACTTTTTGCGTTTTAAGTCGTTTTCCAATGTTCCAGGATGTTTTAGAATCAATTTTTTGTAAGAAATTCAATGGGAATATTGGTTTGTGTTATTTATGAAATTTTTTGTGCGAAATGATAGTGAACTTTATGAGGGGCATTTTCGTAATTTATCAAATTTTGTGAAAATTGGCAAAATGATTTATTTGGTTTTGATTTGTTATTTTATGTGTTTGAGTGGATTTTTCTAAGTGTAACGTAAGCTCTAAGGATGTTTTAAGATTAGGGGTATTTTGGTAATTTGATTATTTTTTTGTGATTTTTATCGTGAAGCTTTTTTTTTTTTGTCTGCAAAATGATGATTTCTATGTTTCTGGGGTCATATTTTCCTAGCGTAGCGTGGTTTCTATAGTTTTGTCAGTTCAAGATATCTCATCCGGATTTCTGAAACATATCTAGTAACAAATAAAGCATAGGAATAATCATCTATCATTGGGAACCGTTGCAATCGAGTTGACGAGTTGATTAATCAGGCGAGTGCAAAATGGGGTCTCTACAGTCACTAAATAATAAATCCATAACTTATTTCTTTGTGGATGCAATCGACTCTATATTCTATACGAGACCAAATTTAATGGACACATACGTACCAAGTACCAACTTAACCTTCCAAAAGGTAATTTGTTATTTTCTTTAACACCAAATCTTTTATCCCCTAAAAAATGTAGTGTGGGACGTCCAACAAGCCCAATAACCCCAAAATATTCAAAAAATATATATATATATATATTTCTAGAACTATAGAACAAAGAAAAATTAAATATTGAGGTCACTTCAGCCTTATTCTATATATATATATATATACATATATATGAGTCACGTTCAAGGGCCATATGAGAAAACATATGTAAAAACAATGTAACATTAATAAAATTTTAAAATATGGGTTAGAAATTTCGGATTGAGCTGATTTTTTTGTGAGGATGATCTCTATGATGGGAAGATCATCTGAAAAAAAAAAAAAAAAAAAAGATCAGTCCAATCTGAAACTTCTAACCCCATTAAAAGTGATTTAGAATGTGGACCGTCGATTTTTTACCAATTTTTGTCACTAATTTGTAAATCACTTTTGATGGATTTAGAAGTTTCTGATTGAACTGTTTTTGTGAGGATGATCTTTTCATCATAGTGACCATCCTTGCAAAAAATCAGCTCAATCCAAAACCTTTAACTCTTATTTGAAAAACCATTGTTTTTTCATATGTTTTTACATATGGCCCTTGAATCACCCCCTATATATGTAGGGGGGCGTTCGCTGGCTAACGGTTTGGGAAACGGATTGGCAAACTTTTTTCAATCGTTGGATATAGGATAATCGGACGGACTAGATTCAAAATAACAGCTGATCGGTTAAGTTATAAAAGTATAACTTATTTGCCACGCCATCCCTCTCTTTCATAATAATTAGTGTTTCCTCCCTCCTCTTTTAAAACCCAATCGAACATAAAAGAGAGTTCTCTCTCTCTCCATCGTCAAGAACTCTCTCTCCATCGTCTCTCTTCGAACTTAATCGCAGTCGAAACCCTAGAGAAGAGTTTTGCAACGAAATGAGATCGTGCGAGGGTGAGGTAGTTGCAACGTTCGTGTTCATGTGAGAGAGAGGGTTTCAGCGTTCATGTTTCGTTGATGGAGTTGCAGCGAGGTCAGCCGTTCATGTTTCGTCGATGGAGTTGCAGCAAGGTCAGCCAATCATGTTTCGTCAATGGGTTTCAATGCGAGGGTTTCAGCGTAAGTGAGAGAGAGAGGCAGCGAGAGTGAGAGAGAGAGAGAGAGTAAGAGAGGGCGAGAGTGAGAGAGAAGGTGAGAGCGAGTGAGAGGGAGCGAAGAGAAGAGAGAGTTCAAAGAGAGAGAGAGAACAGAGAGTCCTGTTCTCTCTGGTTTAAAGAGGAGAGGGAGGAAGCATAAAATACTCAATTTTTAAGGGATGGCGCTATAAATATGTAACTTCTTATTATAACGCGTGAAATTAAATAACATCCGTTCGATTACGTTAGATCCAACGGTTAAAAAAAGTTTGCTAAAACGTTAGCCCGCGAACGCCACCCATATATAGGGTCCCGTTCAATGGCCAACAGTTTGGCAAACATTTTGGCAAACACTTTTTCAAAACATTGGTTAGAGGTCTTGGAATGGGCTGATTTTTGGTGAGGATGTTCTCTACGGTGAGGAGATCATCCTCACAAAAAATCAGCTTATTCCAAAACTTTTAGCCCCAGTTTACAAGTTGAAAAATCGTGAATCGTCCATTTTTTGTAAATCATTTTTGATGGGGTTAGAAATTTTGGAATGGGCTGATTTTTGGTGATGATGATCTCCTCACCGTAGAGATCATCCTCACCAAAAATCAGTCCATTCCAAGACCTCTAACCCATGTTTTGAAAAATGTGTTTGCCAAATTGTTGGCCATTGAACGCTACCCATATATATATATATATATATATATATATATATATATAGGGTCCCTTTCAGCAACAAACATTTGGCAAACATTTTGGCAAAACATTTTTCAAAACATGGGTTAGAGGTTTTGGAATGGGCTGATTTTTGATGAGCATGATCTCTATGGTGAGGAGATCATCCTCATCAAAAATCAGCCCATTTCAAAAACTTCTAACCCCATGTTTACAAGTTGGGAAATCGTGGACCGTCCATTTTTTGTAAGCCATTTTTGATGGGTAAAAGGTTTTGGAATGGGCTGATTTTTGGTGATGATTATCTCCTCACCGTAGAGATCATCCTCACCAAAAATCAGCCAATTCCAAAACCTCTAACCCATATTTTGAAAAATGTTTTGCCAAAATGTTTGTTGCTGAACATTTCCCATATATATAATAATAAATAAAAGATGTGAAGCACCGATATATGTACAAGTCACCAACAAGCTCTATAGACTGAGTGCGATTTTGGCAACCCCCACTCTAGAGATCCTGCATATCCATTCGTTCACGTGGCATAGAAAATTTAACAGATTTTCTCTCACAAGCTGTGATTTTGTTCTTCCAAAAACAACTTCAATCATTAATAGTAATTTAAGGGTAACAAATAAGATTACAAAATCTTTAGAACTCTATACGAAAAAAAAAACTATTTTTTTTTTAACAATTAATTCTTTAAAACAAATTAATACTAAAAAAATCATGGTTTCTAGCATCCATAAAAAGAGTGCTGCTATTCACGCCCCAACTTATTACACCCTAATTAAAAAAAATAAGTAAATGATTAATAATAAGTAAAAGTTGGGGTGCAAATATGAACTCTTTCTCTCTCCTCTTTAATTGGGTGTGATAAATACCTAAGAAATTGGTGTGTGATAAATAAATGTTGGGTTTCTATTTTTCCAAAAATAACCTCAATGATTATACTAATTTAAAGTAAGAATTGGATCGTTGCTCTCACCTCTCTCTTCATCATCCGCAATCTTCTTGATAGTCTTTTTTTTCTTACATAAGTTGGAACTCTAAATCTTTTCCCAATTTTTTTTAGTAGACCATACATTTTTTATTCTTATGTGCATTTTTTTAGAAGTAATGAATGTGAAGTTTATGATTCTGTTAATTGTAATTGTACGAATGTCAATTTTTTATTTACAACTTGAGGATAAATTTTGAATCCTTAATACAAATATTAACCATAGTCACGATAAGTTGGTTTTGGCACAACAAGAGTTACATTAATCCTTCAAGAAAATTCATAATCAATTTACTAAACCAACTCCAAAAATAATGAGTCAACTTGTCAGCTCAGTCCGGGTCAATTTCAAATGCATCAAGTCAAGCAAAACATATATATAGAACAAAAATAAATATTTTTAATATATTAACATTATTAAAGATTTTTTTAATTATTTTTTATTTACTTTGTCTAGGTCAACTCATAAGTTGTCGACTGACTCGACTTAAGGGAGAATTACTTGGAGCTTGGAGTCTTTTTTTTTAATATAAATATTATGGTTACAAAGGTTTGGCTAAAATTATAATCTCAACAATACAAAAACATTATAGTAGTCATTCAAATTATCTCATGTAAAAAAGAAAATAAAAAAATTAGCAGAGAGAGAGAGTTTATATTTGCACCCCAACTTTTACTTATTCTCAATTATTTACTTTTTTTTTTAATTGAGGTGTAATAAGTAAAGTTGGGGTGCAAATGGCAGCTCTCTTTTTATGGATGCAAGAAACTATGGTTTATTAAGTATTAATTTTTTTTTTTTTATAGACTTAATTGTTAAAAGAAAATATAAAAAAAAAAAGTTTTTTTTTATATAATAGTAACTTATTTAACACGTTTAAAGTCCTAAAGATTTTGTAATCATATTTGTTACCGTTAAATTACTATTAATGATTGAGTTTAGTTTTGGAAGAACAAATTCAGTGTGCGAGAGAAAATCTGTGGACCAATGGGTTTGCGGAGTCTCTAAAGTGGGGGTCACCAAAATCACACTCCACAAATCTCTAAACCAAATCATTTTTTTCTCACAGATCCCTCGATGCTTTGCCATGCCAAGCATACAAGGGTAGTTTTTTAACTAAAAAAGATACTTTTATAAATTAGAAATGCCATTCAATACACGTGATTGGTGGATGTGGGCAAAATTTTTTTACTCCAGATGTTTAATAGATTCTAAATCCATCTGGGCAACAATCAATTCCTAAGTATAATTCCATATAAACTCCAAGTTCATAATAGTTTATTTTCTCAAAGTCAACAAAACTCTAGACCTTTAATAGATTTTTAAATCCATCAGCCAACAATCAATTTCAAGTACTTAATTTCTAGGCAGATTCGACGAAGTCCATATTAGTTTTCCTCATGAGTTGACTTTAAGAAAATAAATTTTAATTTCTCCCACCCAAAATACAGGTTCTCTCTCTTCTTCCAACAACATATTTGCTTCTAAATATCTCCTAAGTTAAAATTTCATCTAAGGGTATCTTTAAATTTTAATGTTTAAGGTTTAATTTCAGTTCAAATTTATAGTGTATTATTATTATATGCTGGTATGATTTCTGATGCTCTTAAATGGAATTCATGTTTTATTTGACCCTTATGATAATTAAGAATTGTTGTTATTTGGATTGTTATCTTGTTAGTTAGTAAAGACTTGAGGAGTACTGTTGATCCGATGATTCAGAAATATCAAACCTCATTGATTCACTTGGCTGATCACCAACCCCGTGCTCATCTAACAAAGAAAATGGAGGAGGGAATTACCAAATCAATAGAGAAAAAGTTGAAAATTCCACAAATGATGCACTAATCATTTTTGTTTTGAAAATGACATATTTTCTTTGCTCACCTAACAAAGAAAATGAAGGACTCTTTATCAAGAATATGTATCGAATAGTCTTCTAGAAAAGAATATGAACCATTTAAGCTTCACTTAACAAATTATTAACTTATAAAGAATCTTTTGAAGATTTTTTTAAGAGAAATACGTGAAATACCCTTTTAATAACTTTATAAATAGTTTGATCTAAAAATATATCAAGTTAAATAAAAAATTTGAAAACTTTATTTGATAATTAATATTATGTGAAAAATAAATATTATTTATTAAAATTATTTATAAATTCAATATAATCTTATTTGACTCATTTGAGTCAACTTGCTAAATTTTGGATTGAATCAATTCGATGAATTATTAAAAATTATTTATAAATTCAATATAATCTTATTTGACTCATTTGAGTTGACTTGCTAAATTTTGGGTTGAATCAATTCGATGAACATTCAAGTCAAGTTTTAAAATTATATTTTAATTATTGAAAAATTATTTATATATTTTAATAAATTTAATTAATTTGATGATGATGATGATTATATTTATCTCCATCATCATCTTTGTTGTACATCATCATCTATGTGAGTTGAAGATTATAATTTTAGAAAGAGAAAGTTAAGAATTATTTTTTCATCCATATCTATTTTTTCATTGGCCTATAAGAGATGACCATAGTCAAGAGACTTGTCATTAATTTTGAAACGTTGAGTACCTCAAATATTCTCAAACAAAGAATTTAAATCCAACGATTATAAATCATTCTTAAGAGTTAAGACAAAGCTTAATAATGAATGGATTCACATCACCAATCAAACTGATAATATAAAATAAAAAAAAAGTACTTTAATTTCTGGGTAGCTTCGACGAACTCCGTATTCGTTTTCTTCATGAGTTGACTTTCAGAAGATGAATTTTATATATACGGAGGAATCTCCCACCCAAATACAGGTTTTCTCTCTCTCTCTCTCTCTCTCAAAATGGGGTACCACATGACCTTCGTTTCGAACGGACACCGTTGTGGATCCCTACTCATCCAAAAAGTACTTAATTTCTGTGTAGCTTCGACGCATAATCGTCCAAAAAGTAGTAATTTCTGGGTAGCTTCGACGAACTCCGTATTCGTTTTCCTCATGAGTTGACTTTTAGATGATCGATTTTATATATATATGGAGGAATCTCCCACCCAAATACAGGTTCTCTCTCTCTCTCCAACGACATCTTCTGCTTCTACATATATGATACAATGCTCATTTTAATTCAGAAAATGGTAAATTATAATTTTTGGAATTAAACTATCTTACGTTAGTATGGGCAAATTTACTACTTTATAAGGCGAATTTTTTTTAAATTATTTTTATTAAAATTGTAGCGAAAAAAATATTTATGATTTATATAATAATTTTTGCCATTTATGTAAAATAGTTTAATTTCAAAAATAGTAATTTACCATTTTCAAAATTAAAATGAATAGTCTACACTTTTGAGAGCATCTTTTAATAAATCAACCAAAAAAAGAAAAGAAAAGAGGGAGTGATATTTTTTGTTTGATTGTAAAAAATTGATAGTAGTTGAGTGATTTTATTTGAATTTTAGCCTTTTTCACCATTTATATTTTGAGTCAGTGATAATCTGACTTAGGCATGTGGCATACTCAATCGACTTATCTGACATGCCAGGCTTGCAAACCGTAATGTGTTCTCCTCTTATACAAAACTGCACCTTTTTATGGGGAACCGTAGTTTTGTATCCCGAGGAGAGCACATCTATGATTCTCAAACTTGTCATATGAGGTAAGTTGATTGAGTTGTCACGTGGCTAAATCAGATTATCAGTACTCATATATCTTTTTTTCAGTTTTCACAATCTCTAAGGTGTATTTGTTTTCTTCTTTGCAGATTGAGCCTTCTAATTATAAAAATAGAGAACCCAAATAGATCATAATCAACCCCAATATTAAATATCCACTATACATTAATATGGATAGTTCAACTACCAATAGTGGATTTGGCTTGAACCACCAAATTGATGAGTCCAACACATTTAATAATCTTACGGCCAACAGCGGATTTGGCTTGAATCATCGCATTGATCATCAAGAGCTCAACACATACATTAAGCCTACGGTCAACAGTGATGGCTTTGGTTTGAACCATCGCATTGATCATCAAGAGCTCAACACATATTATAATGTTACAACGAACAGTGGATTTGACCGCAATGACTATGTTCAGGAACAAATCACAAATAGGATAACCATGAACAGTGGACTTGACCTCAATCACTATGTTCAAGAAGACAACATGGAAGGTATGATTTGTTTCATTTTCAAATCTATTAAAAATATTTCTTTTTTTTTGGTAGTGTAATCTTTAAAATCCTGTGATCAATATTTTAAATTACAAATAAACTCTTTGGATACATATGAAACTGCTCATACCTTCTTCTAATTTAATTGTTTTTAAAAAAAGGGAGAACTAAATAAGATTTCAAGTCTTACTAGGGTCGTGAAGCTCAAATATGTATCAAATTGGCAATCCAACACCATAGCCCTCTTGATTTCATGGAAATACTCAAATCCTAAAAAAAATTGATTTTTTTTTTTTACTTGATCCAAGGTTTTAAGAATAGACGGTTACCAAACTCCCATCGAACTCCCAAATTTAAAATTAAAATCTAACAATGAAAAATAACCTTTTTCAAGGTTTTTTTTTTTTTTCTTTAAAGTTCATAGAATTTTTTCCTCTACATCACCGTGACATTGAATCGTGTTTTTGAAAGTCACAAGGTGAGCTCAACGACCCGTTAGTAAGGCCAGACTTACTCAAATAAGTAAACTTATACACCCAATTTAATGGAATTTTTGCGCGTGATTTTCCATGTTATACTCAAATAGAGGAAAAGGATTTACTTGGTGACAAATGATTTGCCAAATAATTTTTCTACTTGCAATCAAACATGCCCTAAGATTTTAAAGGTTCCATATCTAAGAATTCAAAAAGAATTTATGGGTTTATCGACTCATAAATTGCTTTCCGTGTTTCTCTGCCCATGAGAAGAA
Source organism: Akebia trifoliata (assembly GCF_017979445.1). Lineage (NCBI taxonomy): Eukaryota > Viridiplantae > Streptophyta > Magnoliopsida > Ranunculales > Lardizabalaceae > Akebia > Akebia trifoliata. Next base: position 15,970 of record NW_028237686.1, on the reverse strand, counting down.
GTCATCAAAGAGAATAAATAGTAGCAAGAGGCTACAGTTGCTACCACTTCTCCTGAAGAATCCATTTCACCGTTCGGTGAGTAATTGGTTTGCCTTAGCATATGTGGAAGAGAATCGTACTCAAAGCCTTTCCTTAAAAAATACTATCTTCTATTAGTTCAAATGTGTCCATTTCTACTCTCACTACCTCCATCCACATTTGTTTTGGTGCAAAAACAAATCATAGCTTTTATGGTGTAACTTTTGATATGGACATCTGTTTGACTAGTACTATACACTATGTGAAAAAAAACCCATATTTGATGGTCTCAGCCCGTCAAATTTTGAGAAATTTGACAGACCATCTCATCAAATATGCTTGTCAAATATTTTCTTGTAGAATTTTTTTTTTTTTTTTACGGTCCTGAACTATAAATTATTAGAGAATGAGCTTCAAAAAAATAAAAACAAAATCCCTAGAGTATGGCTGTCGAATATAGAGGTTTAACAAGCAATGGAACTGTCCTCTAATTCACCAATTACAAAAAATGAAATAGTAATAAATAAAAAAATTCAGAAAAATAAAAAACAAAACAAAAATCATAAAACAAGCTCCAAATTAAATTAAACAATTCAAAATCATATTATATATTGAAATTTCATTACTAAACAATCTCTAACTGAAGCAATTGGGCACTTACAAATGAAATTACGTCACATAATTGCTTAGAAATAAAATACAATTAGAAGCAAATGGTCGTGATGCCTTTGATCTCTTCTGGCTCTCTCCGTTCTATCGTGTCCTCTTATTTCCTCAATGTTTGGATTTCCCCTACTTGCCACTGTTCTCAAGGAAATCCTAATAGCACTCTCGTACCTACACGGAAAAGGTTTGGTACATCAAGATATCAACCCAAGTAATAGAAGAACATAGCTAGACTTTATTCACAAATGTTAAAAAATAAGAAATATTATATGAAGGCAAAACACTATCAAGATCTTCAAGAATTGTATATTTATAAATATTAATAGCAAATCAAAAAACAAGTTGATAGAAAATCAATTCCAGGCTAACTTGGTTAGTTGTAATCGAGCAGTCCTCCACTAATGAAGAACGGTTATAAGCAACCATAACCCACTAGCATAAGAACCAGTTATTTTGATATACCACAGCGAATGTTCATTGCTCAATACTTAGAAAATACACAAAGCAGATGCCAATAGTAGTTAGTTTAAAACTTAGTTACTGAAAGTGCTAAAACATGATTCTATGTTGGGAGTGACCTAAAGTGCTACAATGGATTTATGTTGGGAGTGTGAGAATCATCAAAATGTAGAAATTGAACTATTTTAAGTGTTCATTTATGGGTAAGATGGTCAAACCAACATGTCTAAGCCAATTCAAGCCAAGCACAAAAAGTTGTAAATAGAGTAGGCAACAAACTATTTATGCGGATGGGAAAAAGTAGCTAAACATCATAAGAAAGCAAACACAATCAAGAAGTGTCAAGGGAAACAGTGTGTATGGTCCGATAGAGCTACTACCCATGCAAGGATGAATATGTGATCCAAGGAATTAAACTAAATAATCGTCAATTCTCATAATCGACACGTGTGCATAAATAACAAAACTATGAGATTTTGTACATCAGATAAGCAAAGATGTAGGCAAGTGAGAAATACAAAAGTGATATACTACTCCATAACTCCATATTATCTTATGTGAAAAACTTATTCTCTCTATAGACCCATGGATTGGGCTCCCACAGGCAATGTGGGACTATCATGCATTCTAACATGTACAATGCGTAAGGAGGATATTATACTCCATGGTCAACATACTATAGTTACACTAGGCATTATACGAGGTAATTAATAAATTGGAAATTATTGGAAAAGAGAAGGAACTTTACTAGGCAGGAGTGCGTTGATTTTCTTTAGATTTGGAGTTTTGGACAACATAATGGTTGAAGTAAGCAAGGTATTTGTAGGTAAGAGCGAAATATATCATCCCTTCTTCCCAACCTTCACATACGCTCTCCGCTCTATTCGGATCTGCCAATTAATTTAACATTGTAGTTAAAACCTTCAACAAATTCATTAAAAGCATATGAAACTTACAGAAAAGCAAAAGAAAAGAGAATAATAATGGGTACCATGAGATTTCCCTAACCTCAAACGAGGTTTGAGGCTCTCCATCAAACACAAGATTGAGATCTATGATTTTATGATTCCTTGTAACTTGTAAAGTTATTTGTGCCAGACTGGTTTCAATAAAATGAGACTAGAAATTAATAGCTATAGGATTTGCATCGATACATAGTTCTTTGAGTAAAAAAAGTACGATGTAGATGTTATTTCTTTGAGAGGAAAGTTATTATTGTTAAATGCAGTATTATTCAGACTCTATTCTTTAGAAAAAGGAAAAAAAAATTCAAATTCAATTATAATCAGTTTCAAAACACGAGTCGTAATAATCGGACTCCCCCATGTGGCATATTCAAAATACTCTCCTGGCATGGCATGTGCTAGAACCATGTATTTTATGCATTGGGATACACATCTGCACATCCCCATAAATATGTGTAGTTGTGTATCCCGAGGAAAAAGATCTATGGATCTAGCAGATGCCACATCAGGAGAGCAATTTTAGTGTACTACGTGGGGGAGTCAGAAAATCATTACTCTTCGAAACACTTCAAGATCAGCAAACATTTCACTTCCTTTAGGTTCATTCTTCTTAGTTTGTAAGGCACTTGGATATGATCTTTCTTACTGTCATTGGCTATTAATGAGCTTAATTTGATAGAAAACTAGGTTTGAGCAGACATAATTATTATAAACATCGATTGAGAAGTGTAAAATTATTTGGTCATAAAAACTTATTGATCCACACTTTGTTTTGCAGAGAATCCTAATCAAGAAACCTCACCTGAACATATTGAAGTAACGTTCACCTTCCATGAGCTTGCCTTGGCAACTAAGAATTTTCAAGATGAATGTCTATTGGGTGCTGGTGGGTTTGGAAAAGTCTACAAGGGATGCCTTGAGAGTGGGCAGGTAAATGAGGACTAAATTAACTACTATGAATGAGTTGAGTCCTTGGAATAATTGAAGAAACTTAGGATTGATTTTGGTTCATTATGATCAGCTTGCGGCTATTAAGCAACTTAACAGGAATGGGTTGCAAGGAAATAGAGAGTTTCGTGTTGAGGTTTCAATGCTACATCGTCTTCACCATCAAAATCTAGTTAATCTCATTGGATATTGTGCTGATGGAGATCAGAGGCTTTTGGTTTATGAATATATGCCACTGGGTCTCTAGAAGATCATCTTCTAGGTATGTCAAGTATATTTAATCTTTTGATTTTGTGATTATCTCTTTGAAGGAAACATTGTAAGTAATAATCTTCCTTTGAATTTGCAATAATTCAATACACGCCACATATTTCAATACGTATCTTATATTTGTTTGTAGATCTCGCACCAGACCAGAAGCCGTTAGGTTGGTATACAAGAATGAAAATAGCAGCAGGAGCCGCTAAAGGTCTGGCATATTTGCATGACAATGCCAATCCCCCTGTTATACATCGTGATCTGAAATCGTCCAACATTTTGTTGGACGAAGGATTCATTCCGAAACTCTCGGATTTCGGGCTTGCAAAGCTTGGTCCTACTGGAGATAAGACTCATGTATCATCGAGGGTGGTGGGCACGCTTGGATATTGTGCCCCGGAGTATGCAAGAACAGGTCATCTGACCTTGAAATCGGATGTTTACAGTTTTGGAGTTGTTTTACTCGAGTTAATCACAGGGCGAAGAGCCATCGACACCACTAGGCCAGCAGAAGAGCAAAATTTAGTTTCTTGGGTAATTTTCTTACTTGCTCTTTACTTTTTTTTGTTTCTCTTTGCTTGAATGTGAATCCATTAGATGGTTTTTTTTTTTTTTTTTCTGAATTGGAATTTGGAATTGTTGTGGATAAAAGCTATTGTTTCAGAAGAAGTTAATAAGAGTTCCCATGGCTTCTAGAAGAGTTGGGACAAATCGTAATTCTTATGAGGTCCATCCCATCATTTTGTGTTAAAAATATGGCTCATGACAGACAATTTTTTATGAATTGCCCATGTAAATTTATTCAGTCTAAGCTAACGCTCTTAAAATCAACTTGCTCAAGTATCAAAGCAACATAGTGAGTAGGAGATCTGGCGGAGGACCTTTTGAGTGTCCTTGGCTACTCTAATTAGTTTGCTTAAAAGAATCCAATTAGTAGTCTTCAATTATATTTTTCTAAGGAGATATGTGTTGGCACCAACCTGTTCGCAAAACAGTTGTCTCGTTTGTGAAGAATGTCTTCAAGGTTGCATCTCGTAATGTACCCAAAGGCGTGCGCTTTTGTTGTCCAGGGGTCCTAAGCTGGAGGTTCTCATGCTTTTGATGGAAAAGTATTATTGAGCAAGTATAGAACACTTGGCTCATTTTACCATCAAAAGCTTGTAACATCTTTGTAGTTTTTATGGAATCTCACTGGTTGGTTTTCTGTTAGTATGTAAAATTTCTTTGATAAGTCATGGAAGTTGAGATTCTACACGCATTTTCATAATGTTGCAAGAGCAACTTTAAGGATGAGTGAGCCTTGTCCGTATATATCTGTCCAAGTCCAATCATGCGTACATGTCTAGTTTATATTCGAGTTGATTGAAACTGTGATTAAAAGTCATATCTTTACAGTGTTGATGTTGTTATTTTGTTGAACAGGCTCGACCACTTTTCAAGGACTGAAAAAGATTCCCTCAAATGGCAGATCCACTTCTTCAAGGGGACTTCTCAATAAGAAGTTTGTATCAAGCGCTTGCTATTGCTGACATGTGTCTCCTAAACAGGGCTACCGGACGTCCCTTGATTAGGGATGTTGCAAATGTATTAAGTTCACTTGCAGTGGCCCCAGCTGATGAGGGGGGATCAAGTGACAACAGGAGATGCAGTTGGATGTGTTGCTAATAAATTTGTGTCCCCTCGTCATAAAAAAATAAAAATAAAAACAAAGACAAAAATTCATAGAGTTGAGAACAAGCCTTGTGTCTGATCGACATGCAGGTAAAAGTTTAAAGAATTGTCTTTACAACTCTTAAGAGAAAACAAATCAAAGAATCTTTGACTATTTAACTATTACAAGAAAGTAAAATGCCTTTTAGCTAAGGTTTCACCAGAAATGGAAAAACTCTACACATTCTTGATTCAAGTCATAAAAAAAAAACTATGAATCCAACAACATAAATTCATTGGGTCTTGTACCCCTTGTCAGCAATTCAGAATACGGCAAAAATTCAATTTGTGAAAAATTCGAGTTTTATTCAATTTTGGATTGCAAAAATCCAATAAAAAATTCAAAAATTTGATAAATGGAAAATATGCAACATATGCTTCATGCTAATATTCTCCGACTCATTTCAAAAATTTGGAAACCAAAAATTCGGTAATATGATAATGATCTTAATAGTGATGGTGAAAGTGATGATATATTGGTGATGGTAATAATGATGGTGGTGATAATGAGGGCATGCAGGCTATTATTCCGTTGATTTATAAAAGAAGACCAAAGTCAAGGAACAAATCATCAATTTGAAAAATTAATATGTAATCTGAAATAAATGTAAAAGGCCATGTCATTATTTTTTCAAAGATAAAAGACACATTTGTGACATAAAAAGGTGGATCCCTCCAAAATTTTGAAGCATAACCGCCTCTAAGTCAACTTGTGCTACATGTCACAACTTACAAGTTTACACTTTGCAACATACAAGTAACAAAAGCGTTTTTTTCCCACCAAGTTTTATAAAAATTTGTAAAAGTCGTAAAAAAAGGCATTTATTCTTTTTAAGCTAAAAATGCGTGAATTATTCAAAATAGTTCTATAATCCAGAGAATCATACTTTCATTGAAAAAAATGAAAAATTCATGAATTTTTCATGAATTAAATAGAAGATTGCTAACAAGGCTTGTACCAAAGCCATCTGTTCAAATATACAAATATTATATTTTATTTGTGGATGATTTTACATGATTCGCTTGGTTTTATCCACTTCGTCGAAAATTTTGGATACTTTCCAAAAATTAGTTGAAAATCAACTTGCAAGAAAATTTTGAAAAATTCAATGTGATGGGGGAGGGGAGTTTGATTCCAAAATTTCATAGCACTTTTGGATGATTGGGGATTTTTGAGAGAAATTTCATGTCTAGGAACACTGGATTGAAATGGTGTCGTATAAAAAAAAAAACATCGTCATATTGTATTAATTGGTTTAACCTTAATGTTTCATCCCAATACTCATAAGACTTGAAACCCAAACCTTCCCATACTCGATCTTCAACTTGTAGTCTCTAGCAACCTCCTCATACTCAGATCTACAATGAATCCCTAAGGCTAACAATACAACAGCCTGGAGATGGAGAGAGAGAGCTACTTGTGTTGGAGAAGATGCCGATCGAACCTCGCCTAGTTTCGTAACCCCTTTAGATGAGAAGGAAAACTTATTGAAGACTTTAGGAATTCGAAACCCTAGCTCTAAATTTTTGTTAGAAAAAACCTATAATCGGTGAGAGAGAAGATCGTAAGTCCGAAACTCTAAATTGCGAAAGAGGAATTGTGAAAGGAGATCGAAAATCCCAAACCCTAAAATCGTGAGAGAGGAAATCGAAAAGGAGTAAATTGGATTTGTGATTTGAGATTTCCGATTCTAGGGTGTTTTTAGAGAAAAACATACAAATTGCTTTATTAACGCCACCAAATTTTATTAACGCCACACCACTGTGTGCAATTCTTACATAGGAATTGGTGTAGCATTAGTAAAAGGTGTGGCAATAGTGGCTCTCACTTATTTAATGACGAATTGAATCAGTTGTTTATAATCGACTATTAGAGTTGCCGTTAAGGATTAAAAAAAAAATGATAAAGACCGTCATTTTTTCCGACATATTTAGTCGTTTTTAATTGCTTGTTACATAGTGTCTGTCTACAATTCAGAATATCCTATAGAAGACCTTAAAGAGGCCATGTAATCTGCTGGGTTTGATTGGTAGAATGAAGTCAATGAACATTTGGATTGCTGGAGAACTCTTCTACCAACTAATCTTTGTACAGGGACAACCACTTTTCAAGATCGAAAAAGGTTGCTTCAAACGACAGTTCCACTTCTTCAAGGGGACATCTCAATGAAAAGTTTGTATCAAGCACTCGTTGTTGCTGCCATCTGTCTCCAAGAGGAAGCTGCCCTACATCCCTTGATTAGCAATGGTGAAATTGCATTAAGTTCCCTTGCAGTGGCCCCAGCCAACTACAGGGGGCTCTGCATCTCTTCCTGTTTTGACTCTATCTTCACCGGATAAAACGACAAGCGACAATAAAGAGAAGTGAGACAAAGATAGCTCGGATGAACGCCAAAGAGCTGTTACTGAAGCTATAGAATTGGGGAATCGAATTCAAGCAACATGAGATCTTGTTAGATATCTTGCAAATAAATTCGTGTGGTACCTCAATCGCTTTCCAAATAATTGCTTGTGAAGTAGATGTTGAATACAACCTACAATCAAAATTGAAGATGAACTAGGCTGAGGTGCAGACAAGGTTGCTCTATTTAAGATGTTTCTTGCATCAGCAAAACAATGTTACTGCAAGCAAAAAATCTTTGACGATACACCCTCAAGATACAACAACTCATATAGAACTATTGTTAATCACTATTTTGCAGTGAAACAGAGACTTGGAAAGCCCCAGGTTTGATCTTTAGCCCATAGTCAAAAATCAAAGCAATAAAAATCTCAAGTAAAAGGAGAGAGAGAGAGAGAGAGAGAGAGGCAGTGAAGTCGAGAGGACATAAGGGCTCGCGTCTTGTATAGGCAAGAAGGCCTAACAGACATAAGGTTTGGAGTCAAAAGAAACAATGCAATGGTTCAGGAGAGAAACCCATTTGGAAAGATACAACTATCTATTTCAAGCAAACAGTTACTAATAAAAACGAAAAGGCGCTTTTAAAATAAAACAGATTTTATTTAAATAAAAAATTAATTACAGATTCACATGTACGCATAAGCACACCACACTGCCCGACTCAACACGCATTTGTGTGTGTATGTGTGCGTGTGTGTGTGTGTGTGAAGAATGAGATGACTCAATGGAATATGGTTCCACCATGGTGGAACAACTTGGATGTCCCGTGTTACAGACTAATGAAAAATGAACTAAATGCTCTCATATTCTCCCCAAAATCTGTCATCTTTAAGTCTTCAACCTCTATGTTTGTCAAGCCCTGCAATTGAACGTTCCAAATCTGAAGGTGTGAATCTTTCATATCAAAAATACCTCGGATTAATTTTTCTTCAAAATCTAAATTAATTATTTTTATCCACTGAACATCTAAATCAGAGGAGAAGCTAAAATATGTACTTATGAAAATTACCCCTTGCAAAACAATGCCTGTGTAATAACACTTCATACATCCAATTATTCATAGATATCTCCCATTCTCGATCACACATCATACATCTATATCACATATTTCCATTCCTATCTGATCTACATATCCACTATGGATAAAATAACTCATCAACTACCTTGCACAATTCACAATTCATCTTTATGTACCATCCATTGCTGACAATCCATAGCAATAATTTGCCACAAAAGCCGCCAATCAAATCTCCAGATCTTAGATTACTAAACACTAAATTGGTAACTTATTTCTTTATTGATGCAAACCAATCTATATCAGCTACTATGAATGTGGACTGCAATATAACTATAGGGAGGTGGGCTGGGAAACCGATTACCTAACTTCGACACCTATAATAGGGTTCTGAATTGAAAACGTGTCTCATTTGAACAATTCATGTAAAACGTAAAAATGCTGGATTAACAGTTCAACTCGCATTTTGAATTCATATAGAAAATAGTAGTTCCATAATCACAATTTATTTCAATTGACAATGAAAATTCAATTTTTCTCCAACACCTGAATTCTTTTCGAAGGGAATGATAGATAAACAGTTTAACTCGCATTTTGAATTGTCTTTCATCCAAGGGAATGTTTACCTTCCTTTTAATAACTATAGGCCGATATTTTATCTCAGTTGATCAGATCAAAATTTCACAATTTCAAATAATATTCTATACATATCACATCAACTTTTATATCCGATCATCGTATATGAAATGAGATTCAAATCCGTGAAAGATCATACACAACAGTCAACTTGCTCAAAATCGTAGGTCAACCAACAATCTAGATGCTCAAAATCATGGGTTGCCCAACAATCGACTTGCTCAAAATCGTGGGTCAACCAACAATTTCGATGCTCAAAATTGTAAGTTGCCCAACAGTCGACTTGCTCAAAATCATGGGTTAACCAACAATGTAGTTGCCCAAAATCGTAGGTTGCCCAGCAGTCGACTTGCTCAAAATCGTGGGTCAACCAACAAAGTAGATGTTCAAAATCGTTGCCCAACTGTCGATTTGCTCAAAATCGTGGGTCAACCAACAATGTAGTTGCTCAATATCGTGGGTGGGACGACAGTCAACTTGCTCAAAATCACTTGAAATTTTGTCTTATACTACCATGTGGCATCATATCATATTTTTGGATGCCTTGATGCCAAAAATTAATGTGGTTAGCATTCACTCCAATGTATGTCAATTAACAAATTAAACTCATAAATTTAAATTTTACGATGTGGATACTCGTGACAGGGTTCGCTTGGTAACAAACTTGATAAAGTGAGGTTTGGTGCGTAGTAACGATTACTTGGCGTTGTCAATTCACAACAACTCCAAGGGTGTTTTGTAAAAAAAAATGCAACAGTTAGGGCTGTGGGGTCAATCTCTCATTTTATATATATATATAGAACAGCGTTCCGAAGACTCATATTGGGACTCACATTGCGACACACCGTTTTGTCTTATATGGGCAAAAATGTTTGGAATGAGCTGATTTTTTGTGAGGATGATCTCTGTGATGAGGGGATCATCCTGGCAAAAAATCATCCAATTCCAAAACTTCTAACCCCATCAAAATTGATTTACAAAAATTGGACGGTCTATAATTTTTCAACAAAAATTGGACGGTCTAGAAGTTTCATAATGAGCTGATTTTTGGCAAGGATGATCTCCTCACCATAGAGATCATCCTCACAAAAAATCAGCCCATTCCAAATATTTTTGCCCATATAAGACAAAACGGTGTGTCGCAATGTGAGTCCCACAACCATTTCAACACACATATAGACAACGTGTTTTGTCTTATATGGGCAAAAATGTTTGGAATGGACTGATTTTTTGTGAGGATGATCTCTGTGATGAGGAGATCATCCTTGCCAAAAATCAGCTCATTATGAAACTTCTAGACCGTCCAATTTTTTTTGAAAAATTATAGACCGTCCAATTTTTGTAAATCAATTTTGATGGAGTTACAAGTTTTGGAATGGGATGATTTTTTGCCAGGATGATCCCCTCATCACAGAGATCATCCTCACAAAAAATCAGTCCATTACAAACATTTTTGCCCATATAAGACAAAACACGTTGTCTATATGTGTTGAAATGGTTGTCCTTTGAAACTGACCCTATATATATATATAGGGAGCGGTTCGGCGGCCCTAAAGTCTAACAACTTTGTTGCCAAGTTTTTTTGAGCGTTAGATCGAGTGGCATCGGACGGTTCGGATAGAAATCACGGCTTTAAATTAAAAACCACGTTTTTACAAGTTGCCCCCTAATCAATCAATTAATTCTTTATTAAATCCCTCCTCTTCTTCGCACACGAACCTCTCTTCGCACTCTCTCCCAGTTCTTACATAAGAACCGATTCGGCAAAACCCTCTTCTTCTTCGAACTTTCTCACCGGAACTTCGACGCCAACTGTAACTCTCACTCCATCTTCGCACTATCTCTCTCTCTCCCTCTTCTTACACAGAACCGATTCTAAAAACCCTCTTCTTCTTCGAACTCTCTCTCCAAAAGGGAGCTTCGACGCCAACTGAAACTCTCACTCCATCTCAGAACTGAAACTCTCTCGCCCTCTAAAATCCCTCTCTATCTCTCGCTCTCTCTCAAGAGAACCCAATGGTTCTCCATCGGATTTTGGCACCCAAACAACAGTTCTCGCCATTGCTGTCACGTGGACATTGCTCAAGAGGTTCTGGTACTGAGTTTTAGTTGAATTACCCATATTATAATTGACACTGATTCGTATATGAAATGGTGTATGTTAGGAAAACAAAATGGAACTGTTGTTATAGTTTTTTTCTTCTTGAATTGTACTCTGAATTTATGAAATGGTGTATGTTTACGTTGGGATGAAAAAATTATAAATGAATGTCTACGGAAAAAATGTAGAAATGGTTCCCAATATGTTTATGTTGCAATAAATGGCCAGTTGGGTTAGGATTTCATGTCCACAAAATGAAGCTATCACATGTTGGTACATAGGTACCAACATGTATGGGTCAACTCATATATGGTCCCATAGGTGTCGAATTTAGATAGTTACGATTTGGTTAACAATTCTGAATGTCAACCAAGAAGCATGCTTCGAAACTTGTAAGTTTAAGATTAAGAGTTTTACTTTCAATTTGGTAAAAAATCCTTCACTATCACAAAAGATTGGAGTGGTAGAGAAGGGTTCAACCCTCAAACATGCAATTTAGCTATGGCCTTCACTATCAGAAGCAATTGCCTTTTCTTTCTTTTTTCCAAGGAACCAAATAATATTTCATAAGCAAATCCTACAGAGTCCATACAATTGTAAATATCAGAAGCAATTTCCTCTTCTATTTTTTTTTTTCCAAGGAACCAATAATTTTTTATCAGCAAATCCTACAGAGGCCTGTACACACCACTACCAATGATTTGAGTTCTTATACTAAGACCAATTTTCATAAACCAAAACACTTGTGAATGCCACACAAATCTTGAGGACCATCTAACCATTTTTTTCCCCATGTTGGGAGTTTGTTGATTGTGAATATTCTTTTTTTCTAATCTTTAGGTCCATGTCTTCATTACCTGGGCTTTGTTGTTGTCATCATCACCAAGAAGGCAGAGACTGATTCAATGTATACAAGACTTTGCCAATTCAAGAATATTAGATTGTCTCTTCCAGGATATTCCATTGAAGCTTGGTACAACAAATAGCTTGAAGAAGAAAGACGTTGAGCTTCCAACATGAGTGTCTCAGGCTGCTAGTGCAGCAACACGTGCAATCACGACAGGCTCTTTATTGTTTTCTATCAAAGGTCTTTGGCATGTTGGGACCGAGGGAATGACATCACTTGCTGGTGCAATCAATGTCCTCAAAGGCAACAATGATTGGAGGACACCAAAAATGATGGTTTCACCTCCGGGAGGCACCCATCAGAGAGAAGGTTGCATCAGATGATGTTTGCGGACAGAGATTATGAAAGGGTCGAAGAGATGGGCTTGGGAGAGTGGAGGACATGAGCTCAAGACCACATGTTGGAAATACAGAAAAACTTTGGTAATTATTTGGGAATATACCCTTTTCAAAATGTATTCATAAAAAAGTCACAGTATTACACCAACAGCTGATGAGGTTTCCAAAGTTGCTATCTTAAAGAGAATCATAGACTCCAAATAAAGATTCATTGTTGAATTTTTTTGTTGCTTAGAGCTAGATTCATTTTCATCTAATAAGTTCATAACTTTAAGAGCTGGTGACACAAAGTTCACAACTTCAAGGACAGATGACTTTGTTGTGTCATCTTAGCTCTGTTATTCTTACCTTTCGGTCAGCTTAGTTCAAAAAAAAAAAAAATGAAGAATAAAACTGATAAATTTAGACCAATGATGGTTGCTGTAACAAATCTTTGAGATGATTATAGATCTACCCAAGCAAAGCAATGGTGCCAATCTTTTAGATAGTTTACTTTGAATAAAGGGTAATATACCCCTCAATGTATGAAGGTCATTGTCAAACAGAATACAAAAAGAAGAGTAATAACGGGTCTTGCATTAGCCATCAGCATCCCCACTTGGTAATTCTATTAACATTCCAGCTGCAATAATAACTTTCTTATTAAAATTTCAAAACTAAAAAAATCAATAACAGCAGATGAAAGCTGTGGACTATTTTAATTAGAGCTTCTATTAGCAACCCAACTTTTATACCCCAATTTCTTAAATTTTTTTTTTTATCACACCCCAATTAAAGATTATTACACTCTCAAGCATTACAAAGGTTTGGCTCATATTATAATCTCAACATTACAAAGCATTATAACAAACACACTCGTACAATCAATTCCAATTGTTGTTTACAATTATAATTAGGGTCTGGCATTAGCCATCAGCATCCCCACTTGGAAACATTGAAGTTTCAACCATTTATGTTTTGCTGGTACCCGAGTTGCTACCAAGTCCTCGTATAAACTCATCTGCACAAATCATTCAAAAGTTATAAGCTTGAACACTGAATATGCAGATTAAGTTATAAGCAAGTGACCACCATGTTCAAAATTTATAAGCTCCCCACATTGCAGAAACTTCAAAAGAGAAGGGTTGATGCAGGTACTGATTGCATAAAATCAGGATGGGTTTTAACCTGATTGAATGTAACTAAAGTTTTAATTTCGCAGCAATTCATTTATTAAGTTAGGGGATTGCTATTTGATATGATTTGGGAAGAAAGGATTGGTGTTATAAGTAAAAAAAATTGGTGTTATAAGACATGGACTGATGGACAACACAATAGCACATAACATACCTTCTGTACACAACAGGTACAACTCCCAACTCTGTATTGAGCAATGTATTGGAAGACAGGTTGAGAGAGATCAAAATGGTTCTGAGGAGGGTTACACCAGCCCCCCCGCACCTGCATTGTTTGGGAGAACATTGTTTGGTGGGAAAAAATTAGTGACTGTGACCAAAATGCAGCCAAGCAAGCACCACCTTGTATGTACACAAGAATACATATGTGAATTTTTTAGAACAGTAATGCATGGTGTTTACAGTACCAGGTGAGAACTATAATTAGCAAAGAAAAGTTAAAGGACCTGTGTAAGTTTTATGAGAGCAAAGCTGAATCTAACAGCACTATAATAAGAACTTTTTGAACAGATTTGTACACTAGATTCTTCGTTGCTGTCGCGAGAAATGATCTCGATATAGGCACTTGTAAATTATGAAAAATTAGCATTAGAAGTGCACATGTCTTTTAAAATTTTTCCTACTTTTAAAAGATTTCTTGGTGAACAATGGTAAACAAGTTCGGGTTCGACCATTGTTTGGTAGGGTCTCAGTTCAGATTAGTCGAAATCAGACTTCATAATTTTTTTTTTTGGGATAAAACATCATCTTCAAAACCCATCATATTTAACCTTCTTAAAAATCATATCTTACTCTCAAGATCAACAAAAAAAAAAAACAAAAAAAAAAAAAAACAGGAAGAAAAAGCGAGAAGAACCCTCTTCTTCATATCGTAAAAACTACAAAATTTACAAGGGTAACAATTACAACCCCAAAAAAAAAACCCCATCCACATTATCTTTCAAATTCAAGAACTACAATAAAAAATAAATAAATACCCAATCGATTTTCCTAAAAAATAAAGAGTTAAATAAATACCCGTTCGATCGAAATAAAAAGAGATTGACGGTGATGGCGACGGCGAGAGAGGGTTGAGAGAGCTCCGAAGACGATGAGATCTCAAGTAAGTTCGAACTGAAACTAGAGAGATCGAGTCACATTCGTCGGCAATGGCTTCGGGTCGTTCGAACTGAGACTTTTGAGAGAGAGAGAGCGAGTGAGCGAGAGAGAGAGAGAGAGAGAGAGATGGGTTTTAGAGAGAGAGAGAGAGATGGGTTTCAGTTGGGTTTTGTGAGGGAGAGAGAGATTCGAAGAAGAGAATGAGAGAAGGCTTAGGGACTTAAAATAGAATAAAATATTTTTAGAGGGGGCAATTTGTAAAAACGTGGTTTTTAACTTTAAAGCCGTGATTTCTATCCGAACCGTCCGATGCCACTCGATCTAACGCCCAAAAAAACTTGGCAACAAAGTTGTTAGACTTTAGGGCCGCCGAACCGCTCCCATATATATATATATATGGGTCACGTTATTACGACCCCCTTTTGGACCCCCTTTGCGACACACCTTTTTGTCTTATATGGGCAAAAATGTTTGGAATGGGCTGATTTTTTGTGAGGATGATCTCTATGGTGAGGGGATCATCCTGGAAAAAAATCATCCCATTCCAAAACTTCTAACCCCATCAAAATTGATTTACAAAAATTGGACGGTCTATAATTTTTCAACAAAAATCGGACGGTCTAGAAGTTTTGGAATGGGATGATTTTTTGCCAGGATGATCCCCTCACCATAGAGATCATCCTCACAAAAAATCAGCCCATTCCAAACATTTTTGCCCATATAAGACAAAAAGGTGTGTCGCAAAGGGGGTCCAAAAGGGGGTCGTAATAAGGTGACCCTATATATATATATAGGGTCAGGTTCAAAGGACAACCATTTCTACACACATATAGACAACGTGTTTTGTCTTATATGGGCAAAAATGTTTGGAATGGACTGATTTTTTGTGAGGATGATCTCTGTGATGAGGAGATCATCCTTGCCAAAAATCAGCTCATTATGAAACTTCTAGACCGTCCAATTTTTGTTGAAAAATTATAGACCGTCCAATTTTTGTAAATCAATTTTGATGGGGTTACAAGTTTTGGAATGTGATGATTTTTTGCCAGGATGATCCCCTCATCACAGAGATCATCCTCACAAAAAATCAGTCTATTCCAAACATTTTTGCCCATATAAGACAAAACACGTTGTCTATATGTGTGTAGAAATGGTTGTCCTTTGAACCTGACCCATATATATATATATATACACGTGGCATCTTTTTTATTGATTCAACAGCTTAATACCCTCGTTCTTTGACAACAAACTGTACTCTCCACCACTTTCCGACT